>NC_068938.1:199912944-200017663 GCF_016801865.2 Culex pipiens pallens | reverse complement strand
AAAAGCTCATATCTTTTCTTGCAAGTCATTGCGTTTGGAACGGGTTGCGAGCTTTGTCGAGTTTTGAAGATGACTTTGTACCAAGTCATCCCAAGTGGGATCTATTGTTTCAGGGGTCTTTTTGGGAAGAAGCACTTTGGATTTTCGTTGTCATTGAAAAGATTTAACAAGTTTTTGATTGGTTTCGAAATGATTCCACAGAAATTTACTGCTTTCAAGAACAATTTTCGGAGATGACTGGCTTCTGTCAAGGTCAAGCATTCTTTCACGCACGGAGAGACCGTGCCCAGAAATTTTAACAATTAAAATTGTTGATTTTACTTTCGTAAATTTTAACAAAAACGTACTTGTCACTGCCAATTTTCAGTTAAATTAACCAAAATTCATTATTAATTTAATAACCTGTTTGTTGAAAATGCTAAAGGCAAAAAGCTAACAGATTTCCCGAACTCGAATGAACGTGCTCGACTGTTAGCTTTGGTTTTAGGAAAATCAAAAATTTTGTTGGTTGAATATAATTAACAATTGGTTGAATATTTAAAAGATGAACTTGGGTTTGTTTACGTCTGTCATTTGAAGTCAGGATTCGAACGAGAGCGGTCGATTTGTTGAGTTTGTGTTGTTAATTATGAAGTGAGAGGATGTGAAAGGTGAAAATAACACTATTTGGCTAATGTTGAAGTGGCAAATCAAAGTGTTGCAACTGGGGAGGTGGAATTGGTGAGTAGGTTTGTTGATGATTTCTTTGCAGGTGATAAACTATGAAGAGCAAGAGGACGACCTTCGCCATGAGGACCTCTAATGCGAGTGAGTTGAACACGTTATAAGAATGTTTGATGGAAAGAGAGGGCAGTAGAAGGGAGATGCGGACCAACTCTTAACGGATAGAGCAGCCCGGGCAAATTTAACAAAATGTTGGTTAATCCAAGTAAGTATGGGTTTATTTTTGCACAATAATTTATGTTTGCGATTCTTATTAGAAAACTGAATCATTAAAAAGCTTCGTGCTTACGACGGATAAAATCTTAATGATCCATTTTTTCAGAATCATCAATTATAAAATACATAGAAATGCGTACACTTGACAACATTAAAAATAGAGATGAAGTAAAATATCGAAAAAATAAAAATAAATAAAAGAAGATAATTATTATCTTGAAAGTTTTGTTGCAATACGACTGCTCAATAAACTGGTAAGTAAAACTCAAAATATTTTTTTCAGGAATCGGAGTACGTTGAATAAATTGAATCAAATGCAATGAAAATTTGTTGCCAAAAGTAATTGTTAAATTAATGCAACCTTGGTAAGTAGCATTATTGATATTTCTTCTTTCCTCAATATAATTACATTTATTTACGTTCCTTTTTCAGTTTATAGCCAAAATTAAGAATTTTGTATTAAATTACTAATACACATGTCTATTTGCAGCAAAAGGTACACTTTAGTGATAATTCTGTGTCCAACCACAAGAAAAATAACTAAACCTGAGACCATTGTAGATGATGATGACTTATCGGATTATTTCACAGTGATGGTAAGTGGATACAACACTTAATTTTATACAACATAATAAAAATATAAGCTTAAAATTTGGTGAAAATTTTGCTCGATTTCTGTTTTTCAGGAATTCATGTTAAATTAAACATCTTTTTTAAATATGTTTAACACAATTTGTAATATGCTTTTTTATTATTTTTTAATTTAATGCAACGTAATTTTTTTAAAACATAACATTTTATAACAACAGTTAAAAAAAGTTTTGTTTTGATGCTTTTAACAGTAATTTAACAACTTCATGCAAAAAAAAAAAACAAATTAGTACAAAACGTTAAATTTTTAGGCAGAATAAATGCGAACATAAAAACACTCAGCATTAATTTGTGAGGCATTATTACAAAATTTACTGCAAATTCAATAAAAATATTGCTAACAACTGCTAGTTATTGACTACATGTACAAATATTTTTCTGTATTCAAGTAAGACATTAGTTAAAATATAGCTAGAAATTCGGCCCAGCCTGTATCGTTAGATAATTAAAGAAAATATATATCAACACTTACATAAATTATGTCTAATTAAGAAATGTTTTGTTATAAACCACTAATAATTTGCTGCATGCAAAAATATTTCGGTTGATACAACGACAAAAAATTGTTGAAAAATAGTTGAAAAACATTTCCCAGCCAGTTTTTAACAGAATATTCCACAATATTTCAGCTGGAAACAAGAAATTTTTAGTTAATTTTCTGAAAAAAATATTCTAGCAGTCGACTGCTAGAATTTTTTTCGGCCATTTAACCAACAAAAATGGCAATTCCAACTATTTTTTTAGTTAATTTTAATTACCGGTGGTCAGCAATTTCGGGTTAACAAAATCAACAATCGATTGTTGAAAAAAAGCTGTGTAAAAAATTAACCCATACTTTTAGTTAAATTAACCAAGATTTTCTTAGATTTGCCCCGGCCGGTCTCTCCGTGCGTATCGACCAGACTCATTACAATCATTTCAGCCATTCTTTCTACACTCAACAAATTCTCCCCCTTCCAATACATTCCAACCGGATTCTTCCGGAACAAAATTCCTCCGGATGGTCATCATGAGTACATCCCTAGGACCTGGCAGCTGGATCCGATCCAAGTGTGTCATCACGTTCGACCGGTTTATGGATCGGAAGGACCAGAGATCCCTCAGTCATAAAAAAGCATAAAGCTCTCGCAGAAATGTGTATTAATATACATGTACTAAAACGTGCTCCATCGACCAGAACACCCCAAAAATGATGATGATGTCCCCCACTTCCTTGCCATTCGAGTGAGAAAAAGAGACAACGCGTTATTTGTGTGGTACTCACCTTGAATAGGTTCTGTACCATCACTCTCGTCGAATCATAGATATGTTCCGACTTGAAGAGGATATTTTTGCAAGAATCCATAAAGCAAAGGTTGGTTCGAACCGTACTTGAAGCCACGTGGAGCTGATTTTGGCAGGTTAGGGTAAAATGTAACTTTAAATTTAAAAATTATTGAAAATTTGTGTCATCCTGAACAAAACAATATTTCGTAACTTTTCCAACACATTTGAAAGACTGTTTTACCCCAAACTGCCCCTCCCTCTCAGGTGAGGAATCATTGAACCAAATCGAAATGATGAACCCCTTTTCGATCGAAACGAACCCCAGGAATCGCAACAGCAAAAAAAAAGCAAACGATTTCATCAATGAGGGAGAATGATTTGAAAAATAAGGACTAAAGAAGTCCTGTGGAGAGAAAAAAGGTCCTTGCTTTGTATCATTCCCAACCCCTTCGTTGACTTCGGTGGTGACCCTCACCTGTGCGAGTGTTCAGAAAAAGGGTCATGGAATTGTTTGTTTACCGCCGGGTGTTTCGATGATGGTACATTTGCTCCCGTTCGGACGACGGCTTATCGCGGTAATTCATCGGGGACTATTTGATTAGTTTTGTCGGTTATCGGGGCATGTTATAGCAGGACAATCAATCATTTCACTGGATTCATTATCTGATTTGTTTAGGACTAAAAAATTGACATAATTTGAAGTATTTTAACTCTATAAATTATTTAGTAGGTCTAACTGGCGACAGCAACTTCACCACAGCAGGCTTTGAAAACAAATACACTCAACCCCCGGTGGTTGGTCACTTTTTCGTTTGACACTTTTTTAGTGTGAACCCCGTTGGTTGGTCAAAGTCAAACTAAAAAGTGACGAACTGTCACTTTTTACACGGCGCTCACGCACACTTTCAAAACAAACGTTTGGTAGTGTGTGTGAACTTCGTGTAAAAGGGGTGTCAAACTAAAAAGTGACCTCGTTCGTTTGACAAAAAATGGTGTCAAACCATCGGGGTTTGAGTGTGTACAGAGCAGTTTTCAGAAATTAAAAAAACATTTTTTAAGCTTTTTGATTTGGCTTTCATTTTATAACTATTTTTTGTAGGACAATACAGTTATTTTACCGACAATTTGCATATTACTTCGTCTTCACAATTTTGATAACTGTCTATACAGCAATTCCCCACGAAAACAGCATGGAAAAAAACAAAAGTGCTCGGATCGGGCTCAAAATTTTTGTGGGAGTTCCCTGGCCGAAATAATAATACCCGTATTTTTTTGTTTGGCCATTAGGGTGACCTACGCCGTGTTAGGGTGGTCTAAAAAATTGCCGTTTTCGTCAATTTTCGCAAAAACCACTTTTTTCGAAAAATCATAACTCCTCGCCATTTCAACCGATTTCAATTGTCTTATACGCAAATGAAAGGTGATAAGTTGGCCTTTCAAAGAAAAATAGTAAGAAGTTTCAAAAATCTAGCCTAACATATGAAAAAGGCGTATGAAACTTTAAAATGTCGTTTTGACAGTGTCTGGACCAAAGAGCCTATGTCTGGAAATATTTTTATCGGATTCTCCGGACATTTTTACATAACATACTTAAAAATGGGAGGAGTTCATTAACAGGATTCCGAGATATGATTTTTTGAAAATAAAATCCGTGTTTACTGACGCGCCGCGCGCAAAAACCGGAGAATGACAAAATTGGCAAAAAATCAACTTTTTTCACAAAAACTGCGATAACTTAAAAATTTCAGCGATGACCTATACATGTCTGGGTACCAAAAGTTGCGTCTTTTAATTACAAAAATTTTGGTACCCAGACATCTATAGGTCATCGCTGAAATTTTAAAGTTATCGCAGTTTTAGTGAAAAAAGTTGATTTTTTGCCAATTTCGTCATTCTCCGGTTTTTGCGCGCGGCGCGTCAAAAAACACGGATTTTATTTTCAAAAAATCATATCTCGGAATCCTGTTAATGAACTCCTCCCATTTTTTAGTATGTTATGTAAAAATGTCCGGAGAATCCGATAAAAATATTTCCAGACATAGGCTCTTTGGTCCAGACACTGTCAAAACGACATTTTAAAGTTTCATACGCCTTTTTCATATGTTAGGCTAGATTTTTGAAACTTCTAACTATTTTTCTTTGAAAGGCCAACTTATCACCTTTCATTTGCGTATAAGACAATTGAAATCGGTTGAAATGGCGAGGAGTTATGATTTTTCGAAAAATGTGGTTTTTGCGAAAATTGACGAAAACGGCAATTTTTTAGACCACCCTAACACGGCGTAGGTCACCCTAATGGCCGAACAAAAAAATACGGGTCTTATTATTTCGGCCAGGGAACTCCCACAAAAATTTTGAGCCCGATCTGAGCACTTTTGTTTTTTTCCATGCTGTTTTCGTGGGGAATTGCTGTATACAAATTGCTACCAAACTAATCAAAATCATTCGAGAGTATAAATAAATATACAATCAATCAATCTATTTGATACATATCTCCAACAAAGATATCGGTTTTGACCAGGATAAAAAAATACTCTTTACAATAAACCTTATAGAAATAGCACCGCTTAAAATAGTTGTTGAAAAAAAGATGAAAAAAGTGCCACTTTAAATTTATGAAAAATATAGGGGTGCTTTTTACTAGGATTAAAAATGTTTCCGGTAGACTTGTAATGAAAGAACGTTTTACAGTCATTTCTGAATTTTCAAAAAAAAAAAATCGAGGAAAACATTTTTTTTACTGAACAAAGAAAAAATTATATTCTAAACAATTTAGAATATATTACACATTGGCCCAGTTCACAAAATTAGGTGGAAATAGGATTCTCATAAAAATTGTACTGTTTTGTACCTTTTGTGTGCCTGGACGAGTTGTTGGTTCACGATCAGGGAATTTTTTGTCTTCTAGTATATTTTTCTAAACCACATTTGCGTTTTCGAAAAATTGATTTAGGACTTAGGCCGTTGCAAATATTTTTCAAAGTTTAAAAGTTTCGAATAATCAGAGGACAATAAAATAATTTTTCAAAAAACATCAAAATTTTAAAGGAAATAAAAGTTTAACCAACTGAAAACAATTAGAAATGCATTTTCCGGCGTTTAAAACCATATTTAGCATGTCTGGGATCGATCAAAAATATTTTAATTTTTTTGTGAAATTCCAATGCACACCGCAAAAAGTTTTTTTTTTTTTTTGGGCGAAAAAAAAAAATCTTCATTACTTGGATATTTTGAAAACTAATGATTGCAACAAAACTGGATAGGTGTAAAATGGACTTTAAAACATTTTTTTCATTTAAATGTTAAGAACATGGCTTGTTATTTAAATTTTTATATTTATTTTTTTCCTGAAAAGTAATGTTTGCCGAAACATTCTATCATAAACATTCTAGTAGGGTAATCGACTTTATCAAACGAGTCGATCCTAACTGGGACGAATGCAGCTTTTAAGTAACGCTCTTCACGCTAAATGGTGCTGGGTGAACTTATCTGCTATAAAAAAGGGTCACACCACAATATTCCTATAATTGGTCGCAGTGGTATTATGGCTCGACAAAAAAAAAAACATTCTATCGTGAACCACCCTAGAATTCAACCCAGCCAAAGATTCCCCCTTCGCTTTTGCAACAACTGTTCCAGAGACACCATTTTAAATTAACAGCATTTAGTACATCAACAAAAAAATCCTGAAAATTTAGCTGAATGCGATTTTTACAAAAATAATCAACGATGTATTTACTTATGTAAATAATATTTAAAAAAAAAGCTGTATCTCCACTATTTTCGAAAAAAAAAAGATTTTGAAGACGTGTTTTTCAATAATTTGCACCCTGGAATGCACAGCAAAAAATCCGATGGTAAAATCGCATGCAAAAGCATGCACATCACCTTCGTCAAAATAAACACTTAATATTACACACTGCATGTACAATTTTTGCAAACACAAAAAACAAGTTGCAACAGACGGGATTCGAACCCAGCACCAACAGTAAAGACTGGCGCCTTAGCCCACTCGGCCATCAGACCGATGAAAAGCTGTAAGGATAAACGCATACTGATAGGCTATATATTTCAGGGTGTAAAATCACATAAAATTGCATAAAATAATGCAATATTTATTTTACACACAGGCCTTTTACGCGCAGCTGGATTACTACTGTTTTAGCTGTGTACTTAACAAACACTACAACTTGCTTTAATCCGATTTTGGAAATTCGCTTCCGTTTCCCGGATATCGCAAAACACACTTGTGACATAGACCATTTTAACATCAAAATGATCGTGCACACTTGTGATACGTCATACATGTTGTTGGAAAATGTGGAAAAATTTTCAAATTTTTCACAAATTTGTGTTGATACTTATTTTTGTTTTTGAAAATATACTGATTAAGTCGATGGAACCATTGATTTGAGCTTATTTAAGTTTGTATGGGAATTCTGTGCACACTTGTGACACGTGCTTTTCAGATTTTTGTTTACATAATTTACTGTATCTTTTAAAATTAGTTGAAACTTGGAGCGTTTGTTTAGCGATAGTATACGAACCTATTGCTCTAAATAGTTTGACTCCATCATTCATAGTTTTAGAATTATTTACCATCAAACTTTAAAAGTCAATTTTCTCGAATAGTACTAAATGGTCGTTGTCACAAGATAGCACACAACAGACGAAATTTCATTTGTATTTTTTTATTCATTTTCTAAAATTCAAATCTACGTGAAACATTTCATGTCCAAACTTCTCTGTGGTTAAAAAGTTGGTCTTTTTTTGACCTATTTGAAAAAATAAAAATAAACTAAAGAATAGCACTTGATTTTTTTTTTGTAAAAACAGGTAAAATAAAAAAATGGAATTATTTTTCAAAATGTTTTTTTTTCTGAATAACCATACAATTTTTATATCGATCAGAAAATTCCTTTCGACGATACAGATTTTTGAATATTTTTATATGGAAAGCTGCCAAAATTGTGTGGACGAATCTATAATGCACAATGACTCTTTTGCTCATAAGAAAGTCCCCTCAAAATGCCAAAATGTTAAAATCACTTGTTGTTTCAACCAGATAGGAAAAAAATGTGAAATCGCCCGGTTTTTTTTGTGAATTTGTCTGCTCCTTTTATTTTTTTTTTTTTTTAGCATCGAATTGTTCATAATTTTCAAAAGGCGTTCACTGTATTTTTGAATTGAATGAATATGAATCGGTTCACAAAATTGAGCCAACCTGTAACAACTGAGTTTTGGTAATAATTTACCTTTCCTGAAGTTGCCAAAGATCCAAAACTGCAGCATTTTTATTTGAGAATTCAAATTTTCATTTGATTTTGCGATCAATATATTGTGAGTTTGGAGGTTTGCCAATTTCATGTGACTTCTTTAGTTTAAAAAAGAAAGTTTTTGGGGTAAATGTGACCTTAAAACAGTAAAAAATAAAATAAAACTAACCTTTTCAGAACAATATATTATTTATGTAACCTTGTTGATAGAAACGTCAATCACGACTCTGCAAAGGGTCAGCAAAAAAAATGTTTACAACCTCCATCAACACATTGCTTTTACCTGCAAAAAAAACCCTCGATACATTTGCGGTACAACACCAATGAAATTGAGTCATTAATCACTTTTTGTTCCTCCCAAACACCACTACCGCACTCTTGTTCTTCCGGGGTTGAAATAAAAACCTCCTCCAAAGTTGCTGCTGAAACACGTGCTGAAACAGGCGCGAATTTCCCGATGACGACGCCAACCAGATAAATGTTGCTGCTGCTGCCATCAGGTTCAGTTCAACAGGTCTCTTCCTTACCCTCAGGCTGGCCTCGTCCAACTTTCAATTCGAAAAACTCAAAATTGCTAGCAATCCCTGCTGCGATATCGTTGCAGTTTTTCGTCGGTAAGACTAACTTTCTGAACAGTTGTGATGAGCTCGGGAACTATGCTAGGTTGTCTTTTGGCACAGAGTTACTTTTTATCAATGATTAAATTTGAAAAAAGGGGAAGCAAAACTCAAGTACCATGCGTCTCCATTAAATTAAACGATAACTTTTAATTTTAATGGAGACGCATGATATTTCATTTAAAAAACTAAAGACTGTGCTCAAAATGAGCAAAAATTACAAAAGTGACGCCAACGTTACACTTTTCAACAGCAATGTTTATTCATAGAGTGAGTTTGAAAGTTTTGTCCAACTTTTCCTTGGCGCGCGCACACCCACTTCCTTCATCACTTTTTGGTGAAGCCCATTTATGGCCACGTGGAGCCGCACTGCGGCAATAAAAACTGTCCGAGAAAGTTGCTGTCGGCGGCAAACCATTGCAAATGTGGTAAATTTCCATTTTTCGTCCCAGCTCGTCGTCGTCGCCTGGGCGATAAGTTACGGCTTTGACAAGTCAGTTTTGCATGCTTATCGAAAGCTCAAAACTGTGGAGGTGGGGGGAGAACAGAAAAAAACTTGTGGCAAAGTACGAAATAATCCATTGTTGGTTGTTTCGTGTAGTTTTTTTTGTTGCTCAGTGACTCGAGAAAAAAACCAAACTCTAACTGCCCAAGTAGCAAGACAAATGCCTTTGATTCTTAAGCATTTTTATAATAGTTTTATCAAATGCAATAAAGATTTGTTACATCTTTCACCAAATCCAACAGGTTTTACCATTCCACAAACTTAAACATATTTTAAAGAATTCTTCAAGATATCATGAAGAATTTTGTTTAGAAGTTTTAATTAAGCTTTCAACTTTACACTTTAAGTACGCCTGAAGAATTCTTGATATAGCTTGATTAACTTAACAAATGCTGCTTTAAATCTGTTAAGTCTTCCGTAAGCATTTTATCAATCTTGTTAGATTTGTACTTTCACTTTGACATATTCAGTTGTACGTGAACAGCGCAGTGAAATACATTGAGAGGCGAGCTGATTTTTTGAAAAACGCTTCTGGGCATAATTACTAGTGAATTTTCGGTTAAAGTTTTAAAATTACATATGACTTAATAACTATGTGTTGATAATAATAAAATATTTTTTAATTGGTGGTTTTTTATCGTGTTTGAATTGTGATAGAATTGTGAGAAATCGGAACATTTCACTGAACCAGAAATTCTTTTGCTTTGCAATTGTTGCATGTACTGGTGCTGTGCATTATCATTATTGTGTCAAAGTGGATGTACATCATGTTATTTTGCAATTTATCGTTACTAAACGAGGCATTTTATCAAATTGTTTTCGTTTTAGTGTTCTTCGTCCTGCCCCTTTTATCAAAGCCTTTCAGTCTTGATTAGAACTTCTTTAAATACATATGGTTTTCGAAAAGTAGTTGATAAAACTTTTCATCCTTAGAGTTACCTTGTTCAAAACTATCAAGATTTTATTATCTGTATTGCTACGCGCTGTCATTTACAGTTTTGCTTGTGCTGATTGCAGCGGTTTTTTGTTCACTAATATGTTTAATTTGAAAAGAGAGTGATAATCGTTTTAAAATATCATTGTTTGTGGTGCGCAGTCTATATTGTGGTGGAGTTAAAGATTGTAATAGCAACAGAAGGTAAAAATAGTGAAAGTAGCTGCTTTTTAAGGCAGTGTCCAACCCACCTTCGCTGTTTAAAGTTTGGTCATTGAACTGTGTTGAGTGACCGAGTTTGTGCTTTTTTAGTTCTTATATAATAAATAAACCCCATGCAAACTAACAAAAATGTGTTTTTTATTGAATTATTGCCAAATTCAAATCCGTTGTCCAAGTCGATCTATTTGCAGTTGATGAAGCCCGCATGCGCTACGTTCCCAGCCGTGTGCAATTTAATCTTGGTTAAGACCACGATAAAGCATTGTGAGCCTGTTTTAAACCCTAATAAATCCTTTTTAAATCAAGTTATTCCTAGCGAGTTTTGGGAAAGAGTCTTTGAAGAAGCATTGAATTTGAAATAGACTTAAAAAAGAATTTCAATATTTATAAATTTTCGCCATATTGCCAAACAAATCGAGGTGCTGGAAATCGTAGCCATGTTGAATTTTGGAGCAACAACCGGCGAAAAAGATTTTTTTTTCGATAAAAGTTTAGTTTTTTTGTGATAATTTTAAAGGCGCGTTCCATTTTTTCGAGCTATCTTGAAAAAATGTTCGGTAATTTTTTTTGGCACTACTGTAACGGTACATTTCATTGGAGAAATGCAAGTGCTTAAATATATTTATACAATTATTATCAAATGAATAATCAACTACCATAAGCCTTTTAGAATTCCATTTCGCATAAGAATATTTGTCTTTAATCAAGTAAATCAGCATGCTGTTCCCTTTTTGTACAGGCTTTTGGTTCTCTTTGAGAGAACATTCATAAATGCTTCGTGCTTTGTTATAACCTTTAGGAGTTCCTACAGGTTGCCACAAAAATCTTTTCTAAACTAGAAAGTTTTATTCGAGCATTGAAGAGCTTTATAAAGTATTTATTAGGTACACAATAAAATTATAATGTCTTATGATACTCTTAATTTTTACTCTGGCTAACCTCCTAAAGTAGTCCATTTTAGCTTTATTGCTGATTTAACACTTATTTAACACAGCATGTGGGACTAAAAGGCATCTCGCATACATTTTCTCAGGAATTCTACATAACTTCTCCAAAACTACAGTAAAACTAAAATTGTTACTTGGGTGAACTATAGTTGCCCAGAGCCCACATTGTGGAAAGTGGAACTTGCGGTCACTCCAGGTTGATGGCACTTCATAAATATGGAAATGTTTGCTGCCTGGACCGAATTGCTGTGTTGGCTTACTTACTAACTTACAATTTATGGCAGCGAAAAGTTTGTCACGATAAGTTTTTCCATGTTTGTCTGCCTCTCTTAATATGACTGACTTTTTCGAAGTAATTAAACATTCAAATATAATAAAATACATTTTAAATTAAGATCATTTATAATTACTCGCAATTTTTATAAATGAACATCATGATTGGCATTATTAACAGAACACCAGAAAGTTTGAAAAACTTAATGTGAGATAAAATAATAATTTGAAATGAAGCAAATGAATTTAAAGAGCAATTCCAGCTCAAATCAGGAATTTTTCTGGTACTTTTGTACCCGACCCTCTTCGATTTCAATAAAACTTTTTCGACATGTTATCCTAGGCCTATATAAGCCATTTTTGTGTAATGTCATTTGAGAAGGGCGTAAGTAATTTTAATATTTTTGTATTTTGTAATTTAAAAATTACTGTAACTCAAAGCCGTTGCATCGTATCAAAAAGTGGTCAAAGACAAACTTGTAGGAAATTGAACGGGCTTTCTGAAAAAAATACACTGAAAGAAAAAAACATGTCACTTCCATGAGATTTTTAAATTTTTAAGTTTAAAAGTTAAATTTGAAGGTGATGTCACGATTTTTTTTCGTTCAAAATTTTTGAGGGAATAGCTTAAAATGTTACAAAACGACTCACGAAAAATGCAGGATAGTATGTCTCTCCTAAAAAAATATAAAAATCATTTACTAAAACTGTTTTTTTTTTTGAAAACTGGCCTAAACCTCAACATTTTTTAAAACCGGTAGTGGGAATCGATTCCCCAGACAATTTTACATAAAAGTCTCCATATTGACCATTGTCCTATGTCCAATTCTTGGGAAGATACAGTGGTTTAAAATAAAAATGTTGAAAAAGTGGGTTTTTTGTTGGTTTTTTGCAATTTCTATATGGGTCATTCCATCTGAAGCGGAACAGCATTTGAAAATTACCCTCTCCGATCCTGCTCAAATTTGGCAGAGCTGTTGATACTATCAAAACATGCAAGAATCCCGAATTTCATCCAAATCGGACCACCCCATCCATTTTTGTACCTCCCCAAAAAATCGACTTTTTGGCGATTTTTGGCCAAACCTCCTAGTTTCAAACGGCGATAGCTCAGGAACCACAAATCTCAGAAGGTCGGTCTTAGACTCAATTTTGAAGGAAATTGGACGTAGAATCCATTTCCGTGATCAAAATGTTGATTAATTTATTTTTTCTACCTGCATTGCGCAACTGAAAACTTTAAACGGCCGTATCTCAAAACACCCCAACTTATTTTTTTTATTTGACCTCACCATCGTGTTCCCCGGCCAATTTTACATAAGAATCACCTATCGACAGAAATGAATATGTTTCGTTCCAGAGATATCGAATTTTAAAGTTTTGTGTTTTCGAGATTACCTGCATCAGCTTCATTCGCCGCATCTGCTAGAAGCACACAGGCGGGCTGATCAATAACTGCTACCTGGCCATTTATTGAAATAATATTTCATCATAAATAATCTTCATCAAATTGAGCAAAAATTAACTGTATAATACTGTAGGAAACTGAAGTTTAATCGCAAATGTTTATCTGCTCAAAAAAAATAATGAAGTGAATTTCTGTGTTAACCCACTGGACAGAGCAATGACGACACACAGTAAAGGGCAGAATTGGATTCCGACGGAGCGAGAGGAAAATGCAATTCTCGGATTAGTTTTCAAAAAGCCGTAAGAGCCATTGTTAAACAAAGTCCTTTTTGCATCGGTATTCGACCTACTTACGAAAAACCAATATCAAAATGCTCGAGATTGTTCATCTACACGTCCTTCAAGTGCCCCAAACTTAAAATAAATGAAATTTTGTTTCATTTTCTAGAAAAACGAAAATTAGTGTCAGAGGTCACAATGGCTCTTACGGCTTTTTAAAAACTCACCCGAGAATTAATCTTGTTAGTAACACTGAAAAATAAGTGCACGATACATTATTGAGTAAAAATATGAATTAAAATGAATAAAATTTGTTGATACGTTGTACTCTAGTGAAGGACGATCACAAGGAGTAGGAAAAGGATTTCTGGAATGTATAAAACTGAAAAATGTAAGAAAATCACAAAGTTTGATCTGCTGCAAAGCGGCTAATTCTCCAAATTTAGTTGCGATGATTTCGACACCGTCCGAACAACAGTGTTTTTTTTCATCTATCATTCTTGGATTCTTGGAACACAATACGGCTGCTGTCCTCACGTATAAGGATTTTTTTAATTAAATGTACCTTGACCAAAATCATATTTTAATGAAATGGAGCTGGCTCACTATATAAAAATTGATTTAATATGATCAATCTAAACCATAAATCAGAATTATGGTAAAGTGTCAATAATAAACTAAAATAATAATAATAATAAAGCAGGTTTTGGGGTTTTTGCTAAATGGCACTATTTTGCTCCACTTCATTAATTTTTTTGAGCAGATAAACATTTGTGATTAAACTTCAGTTTCCTACAGTATTATACAGTTGATTTTTGCTCAATTTGATGAAGATTATTTATGATGAAATATTATTTCAATAAATGGCCAGGTAGCAGTTATTGATCAGCCCGCCTGTGTGCTTCTAGCAGATGCGGCGAATGAAGCTGATGCAGGTAATCTCGAAAACACAAAACTTTAAAATTCGATATCTCTGGAACGAAACATATTCATTTCTGTCGATAGGTGATTCTTATGTAAAATTGGCCGGAGAACACGATGGTGAGGTCAAATAAAAAAAATAAGTTGGGGTGTTTTGAGATACGGCCGTTTAATGTTTTCAATTGCGCAATACAGGTAGAAAAAATAAATTAATCAACATTTTGATCACGGAAATGGATTCTACGTCCGATTTCCTTCAAAATTGAGTCCAAGAACGACCTTCTGAGATTTGTGGTTCCTGAGCTATCGCCGTTTGAAACTAGGAGGTTTGGCCAAAAATCGCCAAAAAGTCAATTTTTTGGGGGGGTACAAAAATGGAGGGGGTGGTCCGATTTGGATGAAATTCGGGATTCTTGCATGTTTTGATAGTATCAACAGCTCAGCCAAATTTGAGCAGGATCGGAGAGGGTAATTTTCAAATTTGCACTTTTTCGTGCACAGTTGAGATGGAATGACCCATATGACAGACTTGGGTTTTCAGTCTCGTAAATATTTTTGCCGGAAAGCTCGTCCAATTTCCTATAAGTTTGTCTATGACAGCTTTTTGATTTGACTCGTTTTGATATTTACGTAAGCTAACTTACTATCCAGGTTTCTACCACACTGAAAAAATATTCTATTTTTCAGTTATTAGCAATGTAATTAAGCTTATATCTGTAAGCCCTTACATCCAATTTAAATGCTGTCAAAGACAAACTTATGGGAAATTGGACGAGCTTTCCGGTAAAAATATTTACGAGACTGAAAAACCAAGTCTGTCATATAGAAATTGCCAAAAACCACCAAAACACTCGTTTTTTCAACATATTTAGTTTTAAAACCGCTGTATCTTCCCAAGGATTGAGACACTACCGGTTTTTAAAAATTTTGACATTTAGACCACTTTTCAAAAAAACAGTTTTAGTAAATGATTTTTGTAGTTTTTTAGGAGAGACATACCATCCTGCATTTTTCGTCAGTCTTTTGGTAACATCTTAAGCTATCTCCTCAAAAACTTTGAACGAAAAAAAATCGTGACATCAAGTTTAAATTTAAGTTTTAGACTTAAAAATCAAAAAATCTCATAGAAGTGGCGTGTATTTTTGTTTCAGTGTATTTTTTTCAAAAAGCTCGTCCAATTTCCTACAAGTTTGTCTTTGACCACTTTTTGATAGCTTCGAGATACAGTAATTTTTAAATTGCAAAATACAAAAATATTTAAATACCTTACGCCCTTCTCAAATGTTATTTTCGAGTATTATTGGCTCATTGAAATCGGAGAGGGTCGGGTACAAAAGTACCAGAAAAATTCCTGATTTGAACTGGAATTGCTCTAAACAAAAGGTCGACTGAACAAAAAATCGAATAGACAAAGATCCAATGCCAAAAAGTCGAATGCCAAAAGGTCGATTGGACGAGAGATCGAATGTGGACAAAATGTCGAATAGACCAAACGACAAAACTACAAAAGGTCGAAAGATTTTTTTTTTGCTATCTCCCAAAATTAATTCAAAATGTATTCCCCTGCGATTAGATGTTCTTTTTTTTGCTTGTTTGGATTTATTTAAAAAATCCATTGAATTTTTGAAAATTTACGATGCACAGTATCGCAAAAAAAAATCGTCATATCTCACATTTTTTGAAAACTAATGATTGCAATACAACTGAACTAGTGTAACATGCATTTTAAAACACCTTTTTCATTCAAATTATGTTGTTATTTACGTTTTTATATTCGCTTACAAAGCGAAAACGACCATTCGCTTACCATGCGAACACCGTAACCAGTCAGCCACGGCCGCTCTTAAATACATAAATGTTATGTTTGAAAATTCACAAAAATATAAAAAAAAATGTTTCACTTTTCCCAAATTCTACCTGTTTTTCGATTTCTGTGTTGCTAGCAATTTTTGCCTGCTTCGACTCGGGTTTTTGGAAGCACCTTTAAGGAAAATACTTTAAATTACAATACACAGAAAAAAAAATGTAAATTTGGAAGCTGTAATTTTGGAAGGTTGAATATTACCTCTTTTATGATGTAATTTTACCTCATTTTAGACTGAAAAAGTGACATTACATCAGAAAAGTGGTAAAATTACACATTTCCAGAGGTAAAATTACACCTTTTTTTCTGACATAAAAGATGTACCCCTTCCCAGATGTAATATTACCATGATTTTTTTTCTGTGTAGTTATGTCCTTATCATAATTTTGATGAAAATTAAACCCTTAGGACAGGTTTTTCAAAAACTAACCTTTTCCGATAAGTCACAAAGTTTTAATATCTGGCATCACTGTCCTAATATATCGTGATGAATGTGGTTTGGTTGAAACCTTAAAATGCTAAATTATGTATATTAGATTGGAAATACCATTCCGGCATTATCTTCACTTACACATTTTTCTGAAGAAGGTCAATTTTAAAATCAATTTCCAAGCTTTATTTTTTACACAAAATATCAGTGAACGGTATTATCTACAAATCATATCTTGCCACAATCACGTCACTCGTGGTGCTCTTCATGAAAGTATCAGAAGATGCATTTCCCAAACCGAACACGCAGTCCAGATTCATCTATCCCGTGCACTCGCTCTGTTGCATAAAGTGGAAAACTCTCATGGATACTTTTACAAAAAAAATACACAGAAGTGGCTGGTTCAGCACTAACATTTGACCATGGATTATGCATACCAAATCGGAACTGGACTAATAATGAAAAATGGCGTATGAGATGATTTGTTGATGATTTTAACTGTTTAAAATATCTTCTTACTTTCAAAATTCAAGTTAAAACCTAAATTTTCTTGAAAAAACTTCAAATTTTATTATGTATTCAAGACAATACCCAACACCATACGGGTTGCCACCAACGATAGGGTAATTCAGCAAAATGAATGGCATTTGCATGCTGTCGATATCTGCCATCAAAACGCTACAACAAAGAGAGAAGACTTTGAAATTTCCCAACCTGCCCGTGGCTATGGCACATTTTCCGCGAGAAGGGGGTTTCCGTCGCTTCAAGCTGGAGACAGTTGGAAAAAAAAATTTGAACACGCAAGGTACATGGATTGAAGAAGGTAGGGCGGATCTTTCAGTTGTTTAGTAAGTTTAGCCTGGAATGCGGATTTTATTCCACAATTTTCAAAAGAGAGCAATTCTCTAGGAATATAGCAAAAGATATTTTAAAAATGTTTTTTTTTATCCTCAAGCTGTTAACAAAAATCGGTCAAACGTATTGCTAATTAATCCTGCCCAACCTTGCCCATATCCATCTACCTTGCAAAATCAACAAATTTGACAACTGGCGCGAAATCGACGCGGGTGCGCGCGAAAGAAAGAAATGTAATTCACAATAAAGAATATCGATTTCATGTCACATCTGAGGGAAGCGCATGGGAAAGTGTCGAGGTCAGGAGTTGTGACAGGGGGTGTGGGGCGTATTTTTTAAAGGTTTGCAACGAGAGCGAACGTAAAATAATCGAAACTTCGACAGCCATTTAACAGCTGTGACAGGTGGAGAAAGTTTGTCGAGAGTGAACATTATCGTGACGAATTTATTAGATTGATTTTTGATTCGTTTGAAACGATCATTAAAATTGGGATATTACAAAATTGATCGTATTAATTAAAATCTTGAGATAATTCGGTATTTTTGAATGTTACAAAAGAGAGTTTACTGCCCATGTTCAAACCGACAATCTGTTATAGTTGTATAATCGAATTCGAACTCAATTTGGTCGATGATTCCTGGCTCTCCTTGGCATCAACTTTCAACATAGAAATATACAGTTATACAAAGCCGATTTGTCTGGCCCCTCCTAACCGGCTTGTGCAATATGGCCAACTTTTGGCAAACTTGCCCACCAGCGTTTGTCGTTGGCCTGCAGGTGTTACATGTGTTCGTCCATCCGTTGGTGTGTGCGCCACGGCTCAGGTGTGGTATTTAGTGTTCAGGCTGATGGAAAGTGACATTTCTGTGCAATCCCCGTTTATTTCCCCCTTTTGTGGCTTGAGTAGTATTCGATAATGCCACGGTTGTATCACGGTCGCGAAAGTTTTTGGCGGATATTTTGGATTACAACTGTTGCATACGAGGTCGGATACAGGTGAACGACCTTCTGTGGGAATAGAAGATTTTTGTGTACAAATATGAGATGTTTAAGGAGAACTTTTAACTAAAACTATCGATATCTAACAAAAAAAAAAAAAAAAAAAAAAAAAAAATCACTCCCTGTTCAACTTTCGTTGGGTTTGGTCGTCTTTCGAGCTAGCTTAGCGCGTTTTTGACGGTGTTTTGTTAACTTTCGCCGACGGCCATGGCGGCGGCCGCGACGGTGGAGAGTGAGTGGACGGAGCACAGGGCTGAGAATGGAAGGACGTTCTACTGGAACGCGGCCTTGAGGAAAAGTGTGTGGGAGAAACCGGACGGGTTTCAACCCAAGACGCAGGCGGCGACGGGCATGGAGGTGGAAGACTCCGAAGGAGAAGGAGAGGACGGGGGCGAATTTCGTCCGGTGGTCAAGGTTCGCCGCAGGAAGGCTAAGGAGGAGATCAACGTCGGCGATGGCGGCAACGACGGCGATGTGGAGAAACTGCTCAGCAACAACAAGTTCAGCCCGCTAGCGGAGGAGAGCAACAACAACAACAATGCGAACCCAGCAGCAGAAAAAACCATCCCCGTGGTACCAGCAACCGGCAAGTCGGCCGGGGAGAAGAAGCAGCCGCCGCTGGTGGTGAAAGAAACGAGTTTCGCCCGCCTTGCGAAGGTGATGTCGACATGTGATGTCCAGCCGGAACACAAACTGACGCGGTACGGCACCAAAATTACGTGCTTCTCGAGCGACGACTTCGACACGGTGCAAGCCCACCTGACAAAGAACAAGGTGCAGTTCTACACGCACGGAAAGCGCAGTGCGAGACCGCACCGGGTAGTAATGCGAGGTCTCCCGAACGTGGAACCGGATTACATCAAGGAGCTGCTCAAGACGGAACATCAGCTGGACGTCTTGGCAGTACACGCCATCAGGCGGAAGCAGCAGCTTCCCGCCATCGATGAGACGCCTTTCATCGTGCTCTTCCCCAAGGGTCACACCAGTCTGAAGGAGTTGAGTAGCAAGGTAAAGAAAGTGGGACCAGTCGTCGTCCGGTGGGTGGCCTACCGGAGCAAAGAACCGCACGTGACCCAGTGTAAGAACTGCTTACAGTTCGGTCACGGAACCAGTAACTGCCATCTCAAGCCCAGGTGCAGCAGCTGTGGGGGTGCCCACAGCACGGAAAAGTGCAAAGCAGAAGAAACGGAAGTCAAGAAGTGTGTCAACTGCTCTGGATCCCACGAGGGTCTGGACCGCAGCTGTCCCAAACGTGCGCAGTTCATCCAGTCGAGGCAGCAGGCGTCCAAGCCGAAGCCGCCAGCATGGAAGAAGGACAAACAGACTCTTGCAGGAGCCGTGTTTACCGCGGCGGATTTTCCTCCGCTACCTGGAGCGGTACCGGAAGATAAACATCCTCGTCCCGCAGGAAGAAGTCAAGGAAATACTGGCGCCGACGCCGGTGCAACCCCGAAGGAGCAACAAGGTGAACGGATGCTGTACAGCGAGTCGGAGCTGTGGGCCATTTACCGAGAATACAGAGTTCGCTTGAGGCAGTGCAAGACACCCGAGGAACAGATTGACGTGATCGCACACTTGCTGACACATGGCACGAGAAAATGATCATCTGATTCAGTTACGTTTTTTTTTTTATTATTTATTATTTGTTGTATTTTTGATCCTCGGTCCTAACCTGGTCGTAGCACCTAAAAGGACCTAATAAAAATAAGTTGTGAAGAAAAAAAAAAATCTAACAAAAAAAAATCTTTCCAAAAAAATCTAGCATTATTTTTAATGTTATTCGATTTTTTAGTTATACAGTCCAGACTCGATTACCCGAAACCTCGATTATCCGCAGTTTCAATTATCCGAAGTTCGAATATCCGAAGGTTTGTATGAGACTACGGATAATCGAATCATGACCAAAAAATCTGTTTTCGTACTTTTTATTTTCTTACTTTAAACATCAAATTCGAGTTCTGCGACCCCATTTTTGTTAAACTTGAATATTTGATTACTTTTTAAATTAAAAAAATATTTTTGTTTCAATATGTTATCACCGTCATTTTTGCTACCATCTCTTGGATTACATAATCTAAATCATTTTAAGAGTAGTTTATGGGACAAACTTAAGCTCAACCAAAAATTGTTATTAAAAGGATTCTGCAAAAGTTTCCGTTGATTTTGAAGATGTTTATCAACCTGCTATTTTTTCAAGATTTGGCTGGTTAAAAAATATCTAGCCCACCGTTATTCTCTAAATTCAAATTAAATGTAAGATTAAAAATTAAAAATTTAATCATTATCACCTTTTTTACTTCTAATTCCAATTTTTACACGTAAACTAATGTAAAATTACATAAACAGAGACAAATTCCATTTCTCCTGGGCAATTCTATGAGACTTCGGGCAACAAAGTATATTCGTGTTTCCTAATTGGGCTCAAACTTTGTATATTCCGAATCATGGCCGAAAAAAAATGATAAAATTTTTTATGTAAAATCAAATATTCAATCGAAAATTACTCTATTTTTTTAAAAGGAACGTACACAGCTAAAAAAGTAGTAATCCAGCTGCGTGTAAAAGGCCTGGGTGTAAAATAAATATTGCATTATTTTATGCAATTTTATGTGATTTTACACCCTGATATATGTAGCTCATCAGTATGGGAAACCTACTTGGCCGAAATGTCAAGCTCATATATGCGTTTATCCTTACAGCTTTCATCGGTCTGATGGCCGAGTGAACTAAGGCGCCGGTCCTTACTGTTAGTGCTGGGTTTGAATCCCGTCGGTTGCAACTTTTTTTTTGTGTTTGCAAAAAATGTACATGCAGTGTGTATTAAGTGTTTATTTTGACGAAGGTGATGTGCATGCTTTTGCATGCGATTTTACCATCGGATTTTTTGCTGTGTACACTTTTATCAAGTTTCAGTCGAAAATTGAAACATTTGAAAAACTTTTAGCTCAACCCTTTATTTTTCAAAAGGTAAAGTGTTTTAAAATCTCTTAAAAAATAAATTTAAAATCCTAAAAATATGACAATGCGGAAAAATAGTTGCTGAGAAACCGGCATTCGAATACTTGACGTTTTTCAATTCCGTCGTGAAACTAATAACATTCTCGAACGACAAAACAGCCTACTTTTCTCTACAAAAAAAAACAACATCGTTTTGATTTAAACGGGAAATTGACTAAAAACGTAGACATTTGACTTACAATTCTACTCAAAGTGTGTTTTTCGGAATTAAGCAGTTCTCTACGGAATCGGTATTTTTTCTTTAATTTTAATTTTTGTATTTTTTAATCCGTCTGAAACTTTTTTGGTGCCTTCGGTATGCCCAAAGAAGCCATTTTGCACCATTATTTTGTCTATATAATTTTCCATACAAATTTGGCAGCTGTCCATACAAAAATGATATATGGAAATTAAAAAATATGTATCTTTTGAAGGAATTTTTTGATCGTTTTGGTGTCTTCGGCAAAGTTGTAGGTATGGAAAAAATATGATGCAAGGTAAAAAAAATTTTGGTGATTTTTAATTTCACTTTTTGTCTATTTTGTCCACTTTAAATTTTTTTTTAATTTCTTATATGTTTTAGAGGACATTAAAAGCCAACTTTTCAGAAATTTCCAGAATGGGCAAAAAATCTTTGACCGAGTTAGGATTTTTTGAATCAATACAGATTTAAAAAAAATCGAAATATCGGTCGCAAAAATCTTTCAATTTCATTTTTCGATGTAAAATTTAATATAATAATATTGAATGTTTGGCCCTTTTGAAATGTTAGTCTTGATTTGAAATTTTTGAAAATATTGTTTTCGAAAAGATCGAAAAGAAATTTGACGAACGTTTCATATTTTAACATCGGACCATTAGTTGCTGAGATATCGACATTAGAAAATGGTTTCTAAAGATACAGATTTTTGAATTTTCATACATCATTTTTGTAAGGACAGCTGCCAAATTTGTATGGAAAATTATATGGACAATTTTATGATGCAAAATGGCTTCTTTGGGCATACCGAAGGCACCAAAAAAGTTTCAGATGGATTAAAAAATACAAAAAAATCGAATGACCGAATTCTCAGAGAATTGTTCAATTGCAAGAAATTTTGTATGGAACTCGCTGTAAAATTTGATTTTTTCAGCACTCGCCTTATTTATCCAATTCGGTGAACCTCGTTTGATAAATATGCTGAATAAGTCTTCTTTTTGCAACTAGTTGCATGAACTACTATTTTCCTATTCGTTCTTCAAGAGTCTGAACATTGAAGTCTTCTAAGCAAAGTTGAAGGACTTTTTATGATTCTTTCAAAAATAAAGCATGGTTGGTGAAAAACGATAAATTTTTGTTTAACTGCGCATTTTTCAAGAAACATTACCTTAGAGGGTATAGAACTTGATGAACATTTCAAACTTTTAGTAAAGGGCTTTTCAATTGCAAATTCGATTTTTCATCAAAAAATCATTTTTTTTCGACCATGATTTTGAGATTTTGGCAAATGCACTATTTTTATTAAATCTGGTACAAATTTTATTTAATGTTTTCGTCCCTTGTTATTTTACAGATGTTTTCATAAATGATCAGCACATAACTGGGCGAATGAATGATGAAAAATTGCTCCTTTGGGCAACGTTTATTCTAAGGTTGAGAACAACTAAAAATAAACATATTTATCCTTTACCGAAGTCTCCTTTTATAATTTTTAACACTTTGGCCTTTACTGGAGGCTCATATTTGACGTGTGTTCATCTTATTTATTGACAATCAAACACTTAAAGTCATCTGAATCGAGGAATTTATTTCAAAATGTAGGAAAACCATAAAAAAAATATCATTTTTTGGTAATTTTCTAAAAACCGCATACATTTTGATTTAATTATTTTCTAACGATATCTGTAATTCAATATATCTATTAACTTTGTTTTTATCTTATTTTATTATTTTTTGTGAGGAAAATTGTTTTTACAGGAAAATATTTGTATGTATCTATAAGTAATCCATCATGAGAGACCGATCGATTTCCAATAATTACAACAATAATCCGTAAACTGACACAAATTGACTGTCTCATCATCATCATCATCGCCATCATTACACAACCTGGCCCATAACCAAACACATCTTCTTGGTCCCGATGGTGCAACCACAACCAACAGGACGATTCTAATTAAAAACGACATCCCCACAACAGTACCAACACAACACGTGGTGGCAGCAGAGCACGTGGAGGGAAACCGGATCCATTCATGTGTACTCCAGTTTGCGTGTGTGAGTGTGTTTGAATTTCTATTTGCACATCATGCACTAATGGTGTCCTATACGAGTCCCATAGCTGCACCTATGTGGTCTACAGAACTAGCAGGAAAGAGTCTACAAACTAACTCCAGAGTTCTAATCCAAGGGTTATAGAGAGGAAGTAACTGGAACTTTTAGGAAACTCTAAAGGATGCATTCTCTAATGGTTTGTAACGCATACACACACACTCGTACAAAGTCGTCATCGCAGCAAACAGGAAACACTTCTACGCACACCCAGACTACTACGATCTACTTTACCGTTATTGTTATTGTGATTGTTCTGACCGGCATGTTTGTGGGCCGCTTGCGTTCCGTCCGCGGCCACCGCCACCGCCTGGTGCGTGCCGTAGATGCCGTGCGGATTGTTCACCTTCCCGGTCAGGTTGAGCGGCGCCGGCGGAACCGGCTTCGCGTGCAGGTTGTTGTTGTCGGTTTGGATCGCCGACAGCGGAATCGCCAGACAGTTGTTCCCGGGCGGACCCTGGATGAGGCAGTCCTGCTCGGACTTGGGCAGCGGCGAGTACGCGATGATGGAGCCGCGGCCCGACGACGGGCTGATCCGGTTGTACCGGCCACCAGCCGCGGACAGCTTGTCACTCATCTTGCCGGAGCACAACGACCGCGACGACGGTGGGCGCCAAGGACGGTAATCCTTCTTCCGCTTGCTGCTTGCTTGCTTCCTGTGGCGGCCCCGGCAGCAACAATTTGCATTCTCTCTCTCACTCGCACGGGTGGTTTACTCGCTCTCTTCCTCTCTTTTCCCTTGAGGGCACTTCCGGAAACCCACGCAACTTCTTATCCGGATCTTTACACGCACTCTTTTTTTCTCTTTTCAACTTTTCCAAACCATCCGACCGTTTGAGTGAGAGAAATCCCGAGGATTAGGAAATCACTTTCATGGATTCTTCTTGTTTGCTTTCTCTCGTTGTTATATTTATATTTTCACTATCTCACGAGGACATTTTTGTTATTTGAACATATTTTTTCCTTTGAGAATTTTTACTCTGTAGAGGGATCACAATGTGGATTTGTTAGGATTTACAAGGGACAAATCAGGTTTTATTAGGCTTCAGCCTTTTTATCACAAATAATGGTAACACCCTGCTGCGATGTCGTTTGTGAACTTGTTTGTTTTTTTTTATATTTTTTCGGAAATTTATACTGGATAGAAACTAACCACCCAGGCCTCTTTTTGCTCCTAGCACCCTTTAGCCAATGAATTCGAGCTTACTTCCACAGGATTGTAGAATCAAGAGCCAACCAAAGATTCACAGATTGCGCATTTTAATCCGTAAAAAGAAATTTTTCCAGAAAAAAAAAATTACGATTACTTTCTACATAATTGGCGAGACCCTTGCCATTTGTTGGTACCTACCAATTTTGGTATATATAATATTAAGTTTTGAGGTTTATAGAGCTATGCACAAGCCTGCAAAGTATGCACACTTAGATTTTTTTTGCCGAATTCGGTAGTTGAATAATCGGTAAAGTTTAGATCGGTAAACCATCTGTCAAAATGAACAAAACTTTACCGAATTTCGGTTGTATGATGAATTGTTCAATGAACTTTATAACCGAATTTCCGTAAGTTTTTACCAGAATTTGGTAATTTTCAGTTTTTCGAACTGTTCAGCAGTTGAAAATTCGGTAAACTTTACCGAATTCGGTTAAAAAATCTATGTGTGTGGTATTCTAAAAAAATTGTCCAAGCATAACCAAATGGCACTTTACTGAAATAAGCTTTTTAAAATTTTGTTTCATTTCATTAGTCAACTTCTTGTGTCTCGTGGATGGAGATTGAAAATGGTAAACTTTTTGTTTACAAAATATGTTTTAAAAGAAACCAAGACTACTTCAAATCACTAGAAACATAAGAAAGATAAACATCCTGTTATTACAGAGTTAAATAAATACGAGATCTAACTTGGCACAAAACACATTAAGAAAGAATTTAAAAAAAAAACATTTCATTAAAAGATTTTTGATGAACTTAAGGGGTTACATACATGTAAATCGGAAAAAAAATGTCAGAGGTTGGTATGAACACACACTTACATTTTTTGTAAATCTGTTTTCAGGGCATTAAAATATACATTTTCAACTTTTAACAAAACAAATTTGAAGACATTTGGTTGTATCTTTGCCGAGATATAGCTATTTGAAGTAAGCAGTTTCAAAAAACGGGTGCCACGATATCTCAACACTGCTTCGACCAAATCGGCTCAAAATTTTGGTGAAGACTCGCTAAACCGGTTCCGTGTGCATGACGAAGGCCGATTTTCAAAAAGTTGATTTAAAAAAAAAAAAGTTAAAAATATTTTTGAGTTTTTCATATAAAAAATCGTCAGTTTGTGATTTTTGTATTTTTTTAAAAAGCGAAATTAAAAAATCGGGCTTCGTCATGCACACAAGATATGTCTTGGGAGTCTTCACCCCAAATTTCAACCAATTTAGTCCATCCCATCTCGAGATATCGTGGCACCCGTAAATCAACTCTGTGTTTAGAGAAAAACGCTCACAAAGTTTGACAGTTCGCTTTGCGCATGGCAAAATTTCAAACTTAAATCGTCTGTTACTCACTTGAATCATGAAATATCTTCATGAAACTTTCAGGAGTGATTGGAAATCATCTTTTTAGTGGAATCAACAATTTTGCCGTAATATGAAATTTTGAGATTTTCTACATGTATGTAACCCCGTAATGGATTTAATTTATTTTTTCCAGGGAACCTCCTATGACAAAAAAGCCAACTTCGATTGTTGGTTTGCTCATACAAGTCTCCAAAAAATGTTATGTAAATATTTGAAATCTGTATCTTGGAAAACGAGTTTCAGATGGTGTCTTCGGCAAAATTTCAGGTGTTGGTTAGGACTATCAAAAAAAATAACACTATTAAAAAATTTTATAATTTCAAGCAGAACATTTGTTGATTTTTTTAGGCTGGTACAAATTTTATTTAATATTTTGGTCCCTCGGTTCTGCTTAAGGTCAAGGTGAATGCAAAACAATTTTTTTAAAAATATAGCGTGTCTTCCAAAAGAATTTGCCGAAAAGTATTACAAAATGCTTTATACATAATTACAGTTATATCGGAAATTTGCAAAATATATGTAAATTTATGAAATTATTTTTTTCTGAAAATGTCGTTTGTAGTCTTAAAATTCTCATTTGTTATAAGATTAAAAAGTCTTTTTCATTCAAAATCCAGGAATAAGCATTATACAATATATTCTGAATAGTTTACAGTCGATTTTACATTTTTTTAAAGAAAAATTACATTTTTTTGCACCTGATTTTCTAGGGAGATTTGGAAGGGGCAAATCAATTTGAAATGAAACAACAAAAAATATTGCAAATGGCTTTTTAACACGCGTGGACAGAGTTTAGTCAAAATCGAAAAATACACTCGAAATTATATTTAATTTAAATCTGTTATATTTAATAAATATACAATAGAACAAATTAATTAAAACTAAAAACCATTTTGCTGCTTGCTGTTCAAAAACATTCTAAACCCATGTTGTTTACGCACGGAAAGCCCTTCTCTCTGGGACATTTCTCGCGTCGCGATGTCCCGCGGCGCGTAATCTTCTGATGTGCATCTATCGTTGAGTCGAAGCAACGTTTTTGGCAGCCACTTCCGACGCCGCCGGTCGTCGTCATTTAAAATATGATCCACCTTGACTTTGGCCCACGCCACGGCGCGGTGGATGCGACGATGCTATCGCGTTATGCTCTCATTATTTTCTTGATGCGCCCCTTGAATGTCGAGCGATTACGCTGACTTTGTATCGTTTTTTAACTTCTTTTTTTTTGGGAAAAAAGACACTTGTTTATTACTCTTTAAAAGTAGTTTACCTTTTTATCAAGCATTCAAAGTATATTTTATTTTTTGTTAAGGAACATACGATCGTAGCTTTTTTTTTTTTTGTTTCACTTATTGCTTGAAAACGGATATGTCACTGAATAGTACTGCTCGATATTTGAAAGAACTGTCTGTCAAGAACGTATGTAAACGAACAAAAAAAAAGACCGAAAAATGAGCACCACTCAAGCAGCCGCCTGAATGAGACAACGTGCTCTTTCTCTCGTTTTTCGTCTCTCGCTCTCTTCCTTGTGTTTGCTGCGTGGTGACAGAAGTCATTTGAATGCGATCATGGGAGAGATGATCGGGATCTCGGTAGGATGTCAAACGACCGTTCTCTGATCGAATGTATTTGTAGAGGAAAGTCATTGACTATGTGAGTGACTTTGCGTGGCACTCATTCGTTTGTGTGTAAAAATTTCATATGAGTGCAACTGTAAGCTCAATTAATTTTTTTTTAATTTAGTGCAAGTGAACAAAACTTTTTGCATCAAAAATTATTTTAAAAAAAAAGATTACAAGCCAACTATAATCGTATAGACAGCGTTCCAGCAAGCATCTTCCAACATTTAAATTCTAGGAAAGCGGCAAACAAATTGAATAATAAGTAAATTTCAAAACTATTTGTTTATAGCTAACAATAAAAATGACCTTATTCATGTTTGCAAAATATATGTTTCATTGAATGGAATGGGAAAATATGATCAGAATTTGAGGTTGTTTTTAATGGAGTTTTAATGTTTTTGCATAAGTTTATTCATCCCCTAAATTTTCTGAGAAAAATTGCAGAAAAATCTTTAAAAAAACTGAACATCAAATTTCCTGTTCAAATAAAAAAAAATGAAGCAAATAGTATCACAAAATGCTCTGTACATTATAACAGTTATGTTACTACTAAAAAAATTCGAAACATCAATGAAATACTGAAAAAATAATTCTAATGTTTTATTTATTTTTGAATCTTTGGTCTTAAAATTCAATTTGGCAAAAATTCCAAAACATGAAATGTTTAAAGTTAAATTTTCTGATTTTTCTAAAACTTAACTAACATTACAGATCAGACTCGATTATCCAAAGGCCTCGGAAAAAAATCACTTCGGATAATCGACTCACGAAAAAAAACTTTTTTCGTTGTCTAGTTTTTGATTATCGTGCTTATGTATGACCCCTAATAATAAAAAAAAATAAGGTAATGTGAATTAAAAACGTTAAACCAAGATGGCGGTGCAAAATATTGAAAAATGCATCTCGAATTTAATGTTTAAAATAAAAAAATGTTTTTTTGTTTCCTTACAAACATTTGGATAATCGAACTTCGGATAATCGAAACTTCGGATAATCGAGTCTGGAGGCGAGCTTTATGCTAAATTTTAATTTCCGGTGGAAATATTATTTGGTTCAATTAGAGTACAAAATAAATAATTTTTTAAAATATATTTCTGCTAATTTCTCATAATGTTGATAGAAGGAAGGGTTTATGCAAAATCTAGAAGTTAAAAATATTTGGTTTGAAAATTTCTTAATGTTTTATCAATCAATTTCAAAAGATTGAATAGAAACCAACGATATTTTTTAAAATTCTAAAACCTATCTAAAGACCCATTTGTTTTTACACACAAAAAAATCAAAGCAAAATTTTTTGCTTTTATAATTTGATGATTTGCTTAACAACAAATTATTCAAACTTTTCACAATATATTTTTTTCAAATAAAACCCTTTTTCATCCCATCACAAACGATTAAGCAGCGGTAAAATTGTGTTTTTAAATTTATTTTTTCGATTATAATTTTCCCCTCCACTTGTCCCCACCCTTTCAACCTCTAGTCACAACAATCATCACGTAATTTCTCCTCTTCTGTCCACCCAACTTTTCTCTCTGCTCTCTTTCGTTTCCTTCCTCTTTCCCCTTTCGCCAACTTGCTCACTAAAATTAGACGTATCACTTTCGTACTACACTTCTCGTCATCGTCGTCACTTGGTAATCGTCGTTATATTTACATTCACTTTTCTAACTTCTTACTTTTTCTTTGCACTTTTTCTCTCATCAAGCCAAAAAAAACTTTTGCATTTACACTTTTTTGCTTTTTCTTTTTTTCTTTTCCCCCTCTTCAGAATGCCTCAACGGCTCATCACACTTTCATCGCTCACACACACACTTTTGCTCTCACCTAATTATTCCCATTCTTCTTCAGCGCTTCTCTCTCGGCATCTTGTCAGAGTAGATCAACGCCGATTACGACGACGACGACCTCCACCTTCCGCTGCAGAACATCCGGAAACTGCATCCTTGGCCGTGTGTTACATCCTTGTTTAAGTCCTTCTTGGAACGAAAATGAACACTTTTTTGTCAATTTAAGCAACAATTCGTGTTTGGAATGATCCTCGAAATTTCCCGGAACAATTCCGGGCTACGGAACCGACGTCCAAGGGGTGGATGACCCCCTGCAAAAGCGAACACACACACGCACACGCACGCACACACACACGAACGCGCTTATAATACAGAAGAAGAAAAAATCGAAAGAAAAAAAAATCCCGCCGAAAAGTGTGTCCGCAGAGCAGCCCCACACACGAGGAGGAGGCGAAGGAATCCGAACCGGTCGATGGCGTTGAGACAACTGGCCCACAGAACAGAACGGCAGCAGCAGCTGAGAAAAGATCCGCAACATCGAGCCGAATCGAGGCCGAACCGCCCGAACCGCCGCGGAGCCTCCTCGGGTGTTATCCGCGTGGAGCAGGCACAGAGGGAATTTGCGCACTTTAATTTTACGTGACAGGGAAATGGAGAAATTGCAGCTAATTGTGTGTAATTCAATAATATTTGTTTTCATGTAAAAATCAGACAAAAAACAGAACTCAATCCAACTTTACAGGAATAATCAACAAAAACATGCAGTTCATGTACTTTTTACAGTGCAAAAAGTGCATGAACTTTATGTGGAGCGAAAATAAGGCTCCCCGGTAAATGAATGAATGAACTCTGCTGCAGGGTGGTTGCTTGTGGGAGGGAAGTCGACATACTACGACAACACGACAACACAAGGCAAATTGTGCGGTTGTGTTGGTGTGTGACACACGACGGGGGATGAAAGAGGAGAGAACATTGTTCGCATTGTATTAGGTCAGGGAGTGATTCGGGTAGCAGGGTTGGGGAATTTTGCTTTGAATGTTCAACTTTAAAAGCTTGTAAAAAAAGCAAACGTTTGGTAGTGTGTGTGAACTCCGTGTAAAAGGGGTGTCAAACTAAAACGTGACCCCGTTCGTTTGACAACAGTTGGTGTCAAACCATCGGGGTTTGAGTGTATATAAAAAACAAGCTCTTCCCGGCAAACTTCGTCCTGCCTTTTTTGGTTTCCTGACGTTTCTTGCTTGTTTGCTAATTCAGCCTCCTGTGATCAAAATTTGATTTTACGTAACTTTTCCCATACAATCTGCAGATTTTCTGGAATCGGTTCCAGAGTGGCCAAAGTTGTCACTTTTTGGCGTAAGAACCTTCCTTGGACTTATACGAACCCAACGCAACAAAGAGCACCTCGATCCGACGTTCCGTGTTGAATTGATTCGCGTTCGAACAAAACCGTCGAAATTTTTTTATATATATAGATAGATATAGATTTGGACTGTTTTGTTCGAACGCGAATCAGTTCAATACGGAGCGTCAGATCGAGGTGCTCTTTGTTGCGTTGGGTTCGTAAAAGTCCAAGGAAGGTTCTTACGCTAACTAATTGACACTTTGGCCACTCTGGAACCGATTCCGGTAAATCTGCAGATTTGTATGGGAAAAGTTATGTAAAATCTAATTTTGATCACAGGAGGCTGAATAAGCGAACAAACGAAAAAAGACAAAAAGAAGTTTGACGGGCTCAGCTTGTTTTTTTTATATTTTATCATCGCCATTTTGGCCGCCTTCTTGGATTTAAAAATTCTAAATCACTTAAGAGTAGTTAAGGGTCATACTAAAGCTCAACAATCAAAAATAAGACAACATCAAAAAAATCCGTGATTCTGGACCGTTCTGGACTGTACTTTGATATTTTGGAAACTAATGATTGCAAAACAACTTCACAGGTGAGCAATTATCTATGAAATCGGTTTTTTTTTAGAATTTTAATTATTTTTTTTTTAATCCGGCTGAAACTTTTGTGGTACTTTTGGTATGCCCATTTTGCATCATTAGTTTGTCCATATAATTTTCCTTACAAATTTGGCAGCTGTCCATACAAAAATGATGTATGAAAATTCAAAAATCTGTATCTTTTGAAGGTTTTTTTTTGTGTTAGGCAAAGTTGTAGGTATGGATAAGGACTACACTGAAAACAAATGATACACGGTAAAAAAAATTTTGGTGATTTTTTATTTAACTTTTGGTCGCTTAAACTTGATTTGCAAAAAAAACACTATTTTTATTTTTTTTTTCATTTTTTGATAAGTTTAAATGCAAAAAATGTTTGACCGAGTTATGATCTTTTTCGAATCGAATCGAAATATTGGTCGCAAAAAAAATTCAACTTCATTTTTCGATGTAAAAAAAATGCAATCAAAAAGTACTTTAGTGAAATTTTGATAAAGTGCACCGTTTTCAAGTTATTGCCATTTTTAGGTAACTTTTTTGAAAATAGTCGCAGTTTTTCATTTTTTTTAAATAAGTGCACATATTTGCCCACCTCAGAAAAAAATATTTTTGAAAAGCTAAGAAAATTCTCTATATTTTGCTTTTTTGAACTTTGTTGATACGACTCTTAGTGGCTAAGACATTGCCATGCAAAGATTAAAAACAGGAAAATTGATGTTTTCTAACTACGACTTTTTTCAAAAAAGTTATCTAAAAATTGCTATAACTTGAAAATGATGCACCTTATCAAAATTTCACCAATGTACTTTTGATTGCAAATTCAATTTAACATCGAAAAATTAAGTTGAAAAATTTGTGCGTGTTGTTTTTTTTTAAATCGGTATTGATTCAAAAATTCATAACTCGGTCAAAGATTTTTTGCCCGTTCTGGAAATTTCTGAAAAGTTGGCATTTAATGTCCCCTAAAACATATCAGAAAATAAAAAAAAATCAATAGTGTTTTTTTTGCAAATTAAGTTTTAGTGACAAAAACTAAAATTAATAATCACAAAAAAAATTACCGTGTATCATTTGTTTTCAGTGTAGTCCTTATTCATACCTACAACTTTGCCCAAGATAGCAAATCTAGCAAAAAATTCCTTCAAAAGATACAGATTTTTGAATTTTCATATATATTTTTTGTATGGACAGCTACCAAATTTGTATCGAAAATTATATGGACAAACTAATGATGCAAAATGGCTTCTTTGGGCATAGAGAAGGCACCAAAAAAGTTTCAGCCGGATTAAAAAATACAAAAAAATGGTTCTATCCCATTCCCCAGAATTCCACTGTACTATTTATTTCAAAAATTAATTAGTTTTAATTTGTTGAGTGTAAAGATTTCGTCTTTTTGTGTTGGCTGACAAAAGTTGAATTTTTCCTTCTTTAAAGAAGGGAAAACTCACTTAACTTGTGATTACTGTTGACAAAAGTTGTTTTTTTTCTATAGAAGTTGAATTTGTTTTTCTTTAAAAAGGAAAAAACTCTCTTAGTAAAAACTACTGACAAAAGTTGAATTTTTCCTTCAAAGTAAAGAAGGGAAAACAGTTTTTATATGCACCCAGAATTGGGCATCGGCATACGAGGGGATAAAGAGCACGGTTCGGTAGTAAAATGGTACTGTGTGCGGACGGGGAGGATAAATCCAGAAATTACCGATAGTACTTTACTCATGGGTTCATTTTCTAAAAAAGTTCATCTAACAAAAAAAAGTACCGGTACCGAGACTCGAACCCAAGACTTTCGGCTTATTGAACCGTGCCTTTGCCGTAAGGGCCACCATGTTTCGGTGACTAAGTGGCGGTCATTTGTCCATATAAGCCACTCAATAGGATGAACTATTCCAATGAACGAATGAACACGCGAGAGGTCTTTACTCTCACAAAATAGTACTTTCCTCACGTTTCTTTTCGGGAGGACTATCCCCTCGGTCTTTAACTTTGGGTGTGGGATAACTACTGAAAAAGCTTAATTTCACATTTAAAGTAGAATGTTTCCTTCTTTAAAGAAGGGAAAACTCATTGAACTTGTGATAACTGCTGCTGCTGTTTTTTTTTTTTCGCTCAAATCCCCGGTGGTTGGTCACTTTTTGATTTGACACTTTTTAGTTTGTACCCCGTTGGTTTGACAAAGTCAAACTAAAAAGTGATGAAGTGTCACTTTTTACACGGCGCTCACATACACTATCAAAACAAACGATTGGTCGTGTGTGTGAACTCCGTGTAAAAGGGATGTCGGGGTTTGAGTGTAGAATTTTCCCCTCTTAATAGAAGGGAAAACTGTTTTGACTTGACGAAAAGTAGATTTTTCCATTATTGTTGAGTTTTTATTTCTTTGAAGAAGGGAAAACTAAATGCTAAATGGCTTCATGTCAAAAGGGAAACATTACCTTGGGTTTTTTCAAGGTTCTAAATATTTGTGGGAAATTTGCCATTCTAGGGAATGGCATTCTGGGGATTGGAATTCGGGGAAATGGGATAAAGCCAGCAAATCGAATGACCGAAATCTCAGAGAATTGCTCAGGAGTGTTATCTTGGTGTAATCTATTTTGTTCTATTTTTAATTGATCATATTTTCAAGGACAGAAAGTTGAATTTACTAGAACGGTTCATTCCGAGGTTAAAGAACAATCCTTTTCATATAAAACATGTTTTCGTTTTGATAAGTATTGCTATCTGCTGAGTATGCCATGAATTGCTAAATTTGGGTATAAAAGGCGGCTGTCGGCGATTAATAAATCATTCTAGTTTGGACCACCAACCTGAACAGTTGTACTTATTCCAAACCTAACAATTGGCGACGAAGAAAATACAAGCCTACGCAAGAAGATGTCTCCGGAGTTTGAAGCGAACCTGTTGAAAATTTTGGAGAACCAGTCAAAGCTTCTTCAAGAACTTGCGGCTGCTCGAATTACGGAAGCTCAACCGGCGGACAACGGCGGTGGGGACGGTAGTCTGCCAGCAAACCAGCAGAGACCGGTCCATCCTACCCGTCCGAACCAGACCGAGTTCGTAATCGAGTCCCTGTCAAGCGGGATCCGGGAATTTTGCTACGACCCGGAAGCTGGAGTCACGTTTGAAGCCTGGTTCGCCAAATACGAAGATCTTTTCGCGGAGGACGCTCAAAATCTGGACGACCCGGCAAAGGTCAGACTCTTGCTACGCAACCTCAACACCGTGGCTCACAAGAAGTATCTGAGCTACATTTTACCAAACAAACCGAAAGATGTCGATTTCAAAGAAACCGTCAAGACCCTGAAGTCCATCTTCGGTCGTCACACGTCGCTCTTCAATTCACGGTACCAGTGCCTGCAGCTACAGAAGAATCCGTCCGACGATTACTTCACGTACGCTGGCATCGTGAACGAGAAGTGCGAGGAGTTCCAGCTGGACAAGATCGACGCGGACCAGTTCAAGTGCCTGTTGTTCGTGTGCGGCCTGAGTTCATCAAGAGATGCGGACGTTCGTACGTCACTGCTGTCCAAGATCGAGAGTGCCAATCCTGCTGCGCCGATGACCCTGCGTTCGTTGGCCGAGGAATGTCAGCGACTCTTAAATCTGAAGCGGGACACCGCCATGCTCGAGAGGACCAAGCCCACCGTATCAGCTGTCAAACAGCCACCTAGGACCAAGAACGCCCCGCCTGCTCAGCAGCCAGCCGAAACTCCGAACTCACCGTGTTGGAGATGTGGGGAAATGCACTATTCGAAGAATTGCCCATTCATCCAACACGAGTGCAAGTCCTGCAAGAAGGTCGGACATCGTGAAGGATACTGCGCCTGCTTCAATTCAAAATCCGGACGGAAGAAAAAGAAGCAGACTACAGCCAAGGCGCAGGGGATCTACTCCGTCAACCAGGTCAGCATTGCAGACAGAAGGAAGTTCGTCACGGTGGAGCTGAACGGAATGCCAGCACGACTGCAGTTGGATAGTGCCGCGGACATCAGCGTGATCTCAGCGGACGTCTACAAGCAACTCGGTTGTCCAGCCGGCGATCCGCCGTCCATCAACGTGGTCAACGCTTCTGGAGATGACATGGGCCTAGAGTTGGAGATCACCTGTACCATAACCCTCAACGACGTTGTCAAGCAAGGGAGGTGCTTCGTATCTCGGACTAACGATTTGAACCTGTTTGGAGCTGAATGGATCGAGCTTTTCGGACTGTGGGACGTGCCGTTCAACGCGGTGTGCAACCAGGTCTCCATGAAAACGTATCCCAAGTCGGCAGAACTGGTCAACCGTTTCAAGGAGAAGTACAGCACCATCTTCAGCGAGAGTCTGGGACTTTGCACCAAGAAGAAAGTGTCGTTCACCCTCAAGCCTGGTGCCAAGCCGATTTTTCGCCCGAAGCGACCCGTTCCGTACGCATCGGTCGAGAAAATTGAAGCTGAACTGGACCGTCTTCAAAGTCTTGGGATCATCACACCAGTCTCGTACTCGGAGTGGGCCGCTCCGATCGTGGCTGTACGCAAGCCCAACGGCAAGGTGAGGATCTGTGCAGACTATTCCACTGGACTCAACGACGCGCTGGAGCCGAACCACCATCCGCTACCCCTGCCTCAAGATATCTTCGCCAAGCTGGCCGACAAGAAGATTTTCACCCAAATCGATCTGTCGGACGCCTACCTGCAAGTCGATGTCGATGAGGAGTCGCGGAAGATGCTGACAATTAACACGCACAAGGGTCTGTTCCAGTTCAATCGCCTGTCGCCGGGAGTCAAGCCTGCACCTGGCGAGTTCCAGCACATCGTGGACAGCATGATTGCGGACCTGGACGATACGAGCTGTTACCTGGACGACATCATCGTGGCGAGCAACTCTCTGGACGAGCACATCGAGCAGCTTCATCGCCTGTTTGTCCGCATCCAGGAGTATGGGTTTCATTTGAAGATCGAGAAGAGCAATTTCTTCATGCAGCAGATCAAGTACCTGGGCTTCATCGTCGATTCCGATGGAATTCGACCTGATCCAGAGAAAGTCAAGCCGATCGTCAACATGCCTGCCCCACACGACGTCCCGACACTGCGCTCATTCCTTGGTGCGATCAATTATTACGGCAAGTTCGTCAAGTCCATGCACGAGCTTCGCCATCCGTTGGACGCTCTGCTCAAGAAGGATGCCAAGTGGAACTGGAGTCCTGCCTGTCAGCGGTCGTTCGAGGAGTTCAAGCGGATTCTGCAATCAGAGTTGCTGTTGACCCACTACGACCCAAACCAGGAGATGATAGTTGCCGCTGACGCCTCGCAGAAAGGAATTGGTGCGGTTCTTCTACACCGTTTCTCTGACGGTACGATCAAAGCAGTGTGCCATGCTTCCCGGACACTCACGGACGCTGAGAAGAACTATGCCCAAGGCGAGAAAGAGGGCCTTGCCCTGGTCTTCGCCTGCACCAAGTTTCATCGGATGATTTTCGGCAGAAGATTCACGCTACAAACGGATCACAAGCCGCTGCTGGGAATTTTCGGAACGAAAAAGGGCATTCCAGTTCACACGGCGAATCGACTCCAGCGATGGGCACTCACACTGCTGCTGTACGACTTCCAGATCGAGTTCAAGGCAACAGACAGCTTTGGGTACGCTGATGTTCTGTCACGTTTGATCGGCGAGCACACCAAGCCGGACGAGGACTACGTCATCGCCAGCCTGCAGCTCGAGAAAGACGTCCGAAGCATCCAGGCGGAATCTGTGGCTGCTCTACCAGTTACTCATCAGCTGATCCTGCAAGAGACGAAGCGCGACAAGACACTCCAGGCCGTACTCAAGCAACTTCGTGACGGATGGTCAACCAAAGCATCATCTGGAGAGTTCCTGCAGTTCTACAAACGACGGGAATCGCTATACGAAGTGGACGGCTGCGTGATGTTCTTGGACCGAATCGCCATTCCTGAGAAGTTACGAGCTCCTGTCCTGAAGCAGTTGCACGCTGGTCACCCGGGAATGCAGCGGATGAAGTCGATCGCGAGAAGCTACGTCTACTGGCCAAACATCGACGCTGAGATTGAAGACTTCGTGCGGAAATGTTCGCGCTGTGCTGCTGCGGCAAAAGCTCCAGTCAAGACAACTCTTTCCTCGTGGCCGATTCCAGTTCAACCATGGACGCGCTTGCACCTGGACTACGCTGGACCCATCCAAGGAAAGTTCTTTCTGGTGATCGTCGACGCACACTCGAAATGGCCAGAGATCTTCGCAGTCAACAACTCGACGGCTTCAACCACTGTTAGCAAGCTTCGAGAGTGTTTCGCAAGATTCGGATGTCCAGTCTCCGTGGTCACGGACAACGGAACGCAGTTCGACTCCGAGCTTTTCGCCAAGTTCTGCCGCGAGCTTGGTATCGAGCACATCAAGACACCACCATTCCACCCGCAGTCTAACGGACAAGCAGAGAGGTTTGTCGACACACTGAAGCGAGCTCTTTTGAAGATTGGCGGTGAGGACATTGATGCTGCTCTACAGACTTTCCTGCAAACCTATCGCTACACGCCGAATGCGGTTTTACCCGACAACAAGTCACCTGCTGAAGCTTTGTTGGGGAGGAAAGTGCGCACCGTCTTCGACCTGATGACGAAATCAACACCTGAAACGCCGCTCATCAACCAACGCCAGAACGAACAGTTCAATCGCAAACATGGAGCCAAGAAACGTACGTTTGCGGCAGGTGAGGAAGTTTACGCTGAAATCCACATCCGCAACGAAAAGTATTGGGCCAAAGGTGTGGTGATCGAGCGCAAAGGACAGGTGGTGTACAACGTGCTACTGGACGATCCACGACGTCGAGGATTGATTCGGTCGCATGCAAACCAACTACGATCGCGAACAGCAGCTGACGAACCAGTAGTTCAAGCCGAGACCAACCTACCACTAAACGTGCTGTTGGAGGAGTTTGGCGTGAACCGAACTGAAGTTGAAGCAGATGCTGATCCTGTTGGAGGGGAGCTTGAAGAGATGCCGCTCGAGCAGACAACAGTCGCTGAGGATCTACTTTCGGTTCCTGAGGAGGTGATGGCCGTTCCAGGACCGTCACGTCCACCAAACCCGGTACCTGTGGAAGCGAAAGCTGTTCCAGGGCCATCCAGACCGCGATACGTTTGCGTTCCAAGACCAAACGTAGACGTGCCTGCTCCAAGGCCGATCGTGCGGAAGAGAGGAATTGAACCTGTAAGCCCAGGACGAGGACCATCCGGCAGAAAACGACGCCTTCCATCGCACTTCCAGCACTACGATCTCTTCTAGGGGGGAGATGCTGAGTATGCCATGAATTGCTAAAATTTGGGTATAAAAGGCGGCTGTCGGCGATTAATAAATCATTCTAGTTTGGACCACCAACCTGAACAGTTGTATTATTCCAAACCTAACACTATCAATACGCAACATATTATCTCATTTAGGTGGTTAGTTCAGGTCTCTTATGTATTGACTCTTACTAATTAATTTACTTAGTAAGCTGATGCGAGTTACACAAAATAATGGAAAATAAATTTTGAAATAAACTACTTATTTCAATACGATAAAAATCAATCGTAAAATAGAGATGTATGATCATTTGCATTCAAAACTTTTCCTCTAAAAGAACAATATTCTCCCAACTACCTTCAAAGCGCCACTTTATTTTTTGCCCTCGACCGTGCACTCTTTCTGCTCTTTTACAACCCAAATATCAAAACCTCTCTCGCACTCGTGACTCTCCACTAGGTATAGTTGGCAACCGAACCAACAGTTTTATCGTTCAGCACATCAAACAAGCAGTGGACACATAAATGCCGCTATTTTTGCGCCGATTTACCACATCAAATACAGCAGCTGTGTGTGTTTGCGTGTCTGTGTGGGTGGTAAACAAAAACAAATTTTCCTGGGAAAAACTGCCGCGAGAGAGAGAGGGTGTGAGAGGAATTTTCTCTCTTGTTGTTCGAGTGCATGGGAATTTTGCCTCGTGCCGGAAAAATGAACTCCGCGTTATCGATCCCTTGGTCACTTCTGTGCGAAAAAACAGTTCATTCTCCGATGCTCACTTTTACCCTTGAAATTTGTTGGAACGCAGCAAAAGTGTGAGTGTTTGTAGTATTTATATGCGGAGTGGAAAGCCCGAATCAGCTGATTTCTCTCCTTTTTTTGCTGCAAGAGTGCTCACTCGTGCGTGAAACCGCGCTGTTGAGCTGCGGCAGCATAAATATTGCATGATTGTGAAAAGTACCGTGCGTCTCCTTGCTTTTGACTGCACTCTTTGATCAAACCGATGGAGACGCACGGTGCTTCAGTGAAATTCAAAACAAATTTTACGTACTTCTTAAAAAGAGTGATTGTATTTAGCTACACATTATTTGCTCAGTACAGACGATACGTTGGTTGTTATACACTTTCCACTACACTACACTAGACTACACTATTTGTTTGTCTTTTTTTTCGAATCGATAAGGGCGCTGCTCTAGAATAATGGTACTACCTTAAACAGCTTCTGCTACAGAATAATGCCACAACACACTGTCTCTCTCCTTTTTATTGCTATCATCATCGCTTCGGCGTCGTCGTCGTTTATTCTCATTCTAAACTTACTTTACTTACAAACTATTGACTACACAGCTTGAAGGGATTAATTGATAATATTACGGCTTACATACGAGAGATAGTAACTTATAAGGCAACAAAACGATTATTTAGGAAGTGGGTTATCCTAATGGGTGAATGAGCGGGGGCAAACCGTTTTGTTTTCTGAATCATCTGGTAGGTAATCTTGGATTTTGCACAAAAAAAACGCTTATTTGAGTTTTAAAATTTTTGATTTCTAGGTTTCTTCTCCCTGCAGGGTTTAGTCATCTAGTTTTTTTTTTGCCGAAATCGGCATATAAAAAATACATTGAAAATAGGACCAATAGTTTCCGAGATATCGTCAGTTGAAAATTACATCGATTCGAGTTCTTTTCTAGGTTGTATCTCGAACAAGAATTGCCCGATTAACATAGTTCATGGTGGGAAGATTATAAAAAAAATTCTCACCTTTTAAAAAATATTTTTTCAGGCATGCTTTTTTTTAAACTCGAATAAAACCTCAAAAAAATCGAAACAGTAATTCGAAAAGTAGCTATACCAGTTTTTTTCTCACTTACTATTTCTTCGAAAAAAATATAACTCGGTGGCAGAATATCTTCCCATACTTCTCTATGGCTCAATCCAAGGCTTTTTGGAACCCTAAAAAATATTGGGACTTTTATTGATAAAAACAGTCATCGAAAAAAATTGTTTTGACAGTCTGATTAGTTTTTTTTAAATAATTCTTACCTACCTATACATACAACTGAGATAGGTACAGATTTTTGAATATTACGGAAGCTCCTAACAAAGTTTCAGCCAAAATAAAAAAAAAAAAACGATATTTCAAATTAATTAAATCGACCGATTTTGTGCAGAATTGCTCAATAAGAAATCCTACAAATTTTAAATTCTCAATTATTCAAATTTCAAAATTATAAAGCTTTGAAATTCTAAAATTGTAAAGTTCTAAAATTTTAATAATCTTAAATAGTAGCTTAAACATTCTGAAATTCAAAACAAATCTCAAATTACTAAATTTCAAGATTCTAAAATTCCTAAATTTGATAATTATAATTTGTAATGTTTCAATATTCTTTTATTCAAAAATTCTCAAATCCTTAAACTTTTTTAGTCTGAAATCATTGAATTTTTAAATTCTCTAATTAACATATTAAAAAAAATTGAAATTCAGATTTTTTAATTAAGTCCGTTGCAAATATTTTCAAAGCTTGTTTTAAATTCCAAATTCGAAAATTCCTAAATGCTAAATTTTAATTTGCAAAGTGTAAATGTTGTATTACAATTTTCAGTGTAAAATACTATATGTTTCCTAAAATATCGTTTTTGCATTGTTTTTTCTTTATATAACCATTTTTATTGTTCAATACCATTTTTACAATATGAGCAATTCTCGCTGAAACCGTCCCACTAGATGCACATGTTCTCAAATCGTTACGGCAATGTTCTCATTCGATTCAGCGCACCAAAAAACCATAAAAACAACCTTCGAACCAATGAAAATGTCAGCCGTTAGCCACCTGTATATAAAAACATGTTTTGAACAATGGATTTTTTCGAAAAAATGCCCTAATTTGAAGAAATGATATCTCCCAAAACACATTACCAAACATCAAAAACTTATATATCGTTGGAAAGGTTATCGCGAGGGCTTTCTATCGCACTTTGATAAACATTTGAAAAATTATTTTTTCAAGGGTAATTTTCGAGGTTTTTGGGAAACTTACTCTTAATTTTGAATTTTGACCGTGTTCGCAACCATTTATCATTCCGCAGCCATTTTCATTCGAAAGATTGGACGATTTTGCATAAAATCAACTTGAGAAAAGTAGTGTAATGAAATAGTTTTCGTATAGTTATTAGCGGATGAAAGAAATTGGTAAAATTTCAGTTAAAAATAACCAAAGCTCAGACTTTATAAATGAGCCTTATTTACAGGCAAAACAAAGCAGGATTGTATTTGAGCCGAATGTACAGTCATCCGAGGCAAATCTGGACATATAGGACGAATAGGGACAGCTAATTCAACTATGCTTTCACTCATTAGATCATATTTTTAATTTGTTTATGTAAAAGCATACATAAACAAACAAGTTTCTAAATTTGAAGCTTTTAAGTACTCTGAAAACAAATGTCCTTACTTAGACTGTAGTCTCACTTCGCCACATTTCTCTGAAGCAGGGTTGTTAAAATATCAAAGTATCAGCTCTCAGCAACTACAATTATCTCGCCTGAATATTCATGCCTCAAATACAACTGCTCTTCTCTCTTCATTGAAACTCTCAGCGCCGAACATAGCCGAACACGTTTTCGTGTTTACCCACTCGCGATTGACATTTTCCTTTTCTCTCTCATTCCCGCTTCCACGATCATGCTACCGTAACAGCGTTTAACCACAAAAGCCGCCACAAAACCAATTTCGCAAACGCAGTTTAACAGGACGTCATGCGTGGTCGGCTCCTAATCGCCATCTCGCGTTCTCTCATTGCAGTTTTCGGAGAGATTGAGAGACTCAGCGGTGAGAGCGCATAGTCGAGGAAAAGGGGAGGAGTGATAGAGAGAGAATGACATCGGTGGGAATCACGAGACACAAGAAGAGATCTCACAAGCTACAGTGACGGCCGCTATACTCTCGGATATTTTTGGTGCAGAGATAATCTATTGATAGCTTTTTTATCACTCATTTGCAACACTGCTCTGAAGTAATATTTTATGTATCAGAATTTGTTTCAGGAAGGTCTGCTTTATTTGTATAACCTCAATCATGCACATAAAAGTGCAAAGTTGAAATCAATATTTTTTGATCAAGTTAAAATTTGGTGGGGCTGTTGATACCATCAAAACAAGCAAGAAACTCGATTTTCGTCCAAATCGGACTACGCCCTTTTATTTGACACAAGTCAATTTACGATAAATTTATCTTTATTTGGAGTAAATAACAACCCCCAATTGAAAACTGGATGAAAAATTAACATTAAAAACAAAAAAAAATGTTAAAAATCCCTTTGCCCCACATACGGTGCAAAGCTACACACTTAATTTTTTCTATGGTAATTGCCTAGTTCTCGACATAAAAGCGATTTAAGGTAAATCGTAGTACCTAGGTACTACGTTTTGAAGGCAAGTGATAGGGGTACCATTTTGTATATACATCGAATCAAAAATATTGTATGGTCGGTGACAGAATGATTGTCACTAGGTGCGTCACCTTTGCCCCGCTCTTCTCTATTTAATGCAAAAAAAATATGTTGGGATTCATTCAACTTTAATTTTAATTGTTCTTAATAGGAAAACCATGTATCAAGTTTTCATTTGCGCAACATAAATACACTGAAAATAGTTTTAATTGAAAAAAAAGACTACACCTATTAATTCTACGTAAAATTATCTTTCTAGTGAATTCTGGCTCGACTTTGTACTACTTGCGGTTTTCGAGATATAGCAGTTTGAAAATGAAGGTTTTTAACATTGTTTGCAAAAAAAGCGAAACTTTGAGGTGGTTTAAAATAAAATAGCGTAGTTCGATTTGGACGAAAATCGAGTTTCTTGCTTGTTTTGATGGTATCAACAGCCCCACCAAATTTTAACTTGATCAAGAAATATTGATTTCAACTTTGCACTTTTATGTGCATGATTGAGGTTATACAAATAAAGCAGACCTTCCTGAAACAAATTCTGATACATAAAATATTACTTCAGAGAAATGTGGCGAATCGAGACTACAGTCTAAGTAAGGACATTTGTTTTCAGAGTACTTAAAAGCTTCAAATTTAGAAACTTGTTTGTTTATGTATGCTTTTACATAAACAAATTAAAAATATGATCTAATGAGTGAAAGCATAGTGGAAATAGCTGTCCCTATTCATCCTATATGTCCAGATTTGCCTCGGATGACTGTACATTCGGCTCAAATACAATCCTGCTTTGTTTTGCCTGTAAATAAGGCTCATTTCTAAAGTCTGAGCTTTGGTTATTTTTAACTGAAATTTTACCAATTTCTTTCATCCGCTAATAACTATACGAAAACTATTTCATTACACTACTTTTCTCAAGTTGATTTTATGCAAAATCGTCCAATCTTTCGAATGAAAATGGCTGCGTAATGATAAATGGTTGCGAACACGGTCAAAATTCAAAATTAAGAGTAAGTTTCCCAAAAACCTCGAAAATTACTCTTGAAAAAATAATTTTTCAAATGTTTATCAAAGTGCGATAGAAAGCCCTCGCGATAACCTTTCCAACGATATATAAGTTTTTGATGTTTGGTAATGTGTTTTGGGAGATATCATTTCTTCAAATTAGGGCATTTTTTCGAAAAAATCCATTGTTCAAAACATGTTTTTATATACAGGTGGCTAACGGCTGACATTTTCATTGGTAGGAAGGTTGTTTTTATGGTTTTTTGGTGCGCTGAATCGAATGAGAACATTGCCGTAACGATTTGAGAACATGTGCATCTAGTGGGACGGTTTCAGCGAGAATTGCTCATATGCGAAAATCTGCATTTTTTTATAACCAAATTACAAATTATGACAATTTTAGAATAATATAAATGCTAAAATTTCTAAATAACAAACTTCAAAAATAGCAAAAAATTCACAAAAAGGGGAAAAAAATAATCCAGAGAATTGCAAAAATTACAATTTGGAAATTGAAAATTCAATAATCCATGCTCTAAGATAAAAAAAATAAAATTTAAAAAAAACAGAACAAAAATAATTCAAAAATATCTATGAAAAAAAAATATTCAAAATTTACTAAATTTTAAAATTGTTAATAATTTTTCCAATTTTTAGATTTAATTTTTATATTTTTTAGATTTTCAATTTCTAAATATTTTGTTAAGATTTTCTTAATTTTTAATTTTTTTGAATAAATGATTTTTTTAATGAATGAAATTTTAAAAATTATATTTAAAAATTCAAGAATAAAAAAACGCAAATATTAAACAATTCCAAATAAAAAAATCTTAAAACTAAAAAATAGAAATTTCAAAATTCCAGATTACAAAATATTTTAAAAAAATCTAAAAATCTGTGAGCAATTTTGTACCGTTCCTTTCAAATGTTGCTCTAGAAATAAAAAAAAACATAGAAAATTTAAAGAGCGAAAATCTAAAAAAATAAAGTTTGAAAAACAAAACATGAAAAGTTCAAATATTAAAGCCCTTCGTATTTTTTTTATGTACAACGGAATAAAACACGAATTGAAACCATTTTTGATCACGTTTTTTCATTTTAATGTAAAAAAAAATTGACAAGACATCATTATTTCGATGGATCAACTATGGTGCCCTTGGAACGAGCTGTCAAGTAGGACCTTTTCTGTCAAGGAGGGCCGCGAAGTTATTTTTAAAAAATGATTTAAAAATCCAGTTTAAATCCTTGGCGATCGTAAAAAGGATCATTGTACTCAGACAAATAAGCTTTATTGTTGAGAATAATAAAATAACAAATTTAAGCTTGAATTTAGGACCCAATTGAATAAATTTTAATTTTAATCAAAAAATTCAAAATTTAGTAAATATTAAGATTCAGAGATTTAAAAAATATAACAATGCAAATTTAGAAATTAAGAAAATTTTAAAATAAAAAAAGCTAAATTTAAAATTTAAATACAGTACTTGTTCGGTAACTGGGCAACGTAACCCAGTTACCGAATGCTGCTCGCTAACTGAGCTCATTGAAAACTGAGGAGGGGAACGTCAATGCTTTCTATTGTTAAATTAAATGCAGCGCAAAAATAATAATCCAGTGCACATACCCTTTCAAAATCCTTTGAATATGACATGAAATTTCATGAAAAATCAAAAATAATAATTTATTTGTAGAAAATTATTTTTGCATCGACTGACCCCTCAATCATTTTGCTTTGTTATTATTTATGACGATTGAGCGCCAGGCCAGGCTTACTGCGCAAAGTTTACCGAAGCAATGAATCGATGAACTAGTAACTCCTAACCATGCGCTAAAACTCAGCAAAGTTCCGAAATTACCCCCAACGACTCGTGCCCGTAATCACCCGCAAACAAAAAAACGGTCCTATACACAGACACAAACGTTACTTATGATAGAAAGAGAGAGTACTAACGCTCGCCCGCCCTCATCTACTCCCACAGCGCCCTGAAGATCATCTGCCAAAACACCTTCGTCAGCAGGATAAAAACGAACAGCGTCCCGACGATGTTGACGCACAGCGCAATCACGTCCCGTTTGCTTTTCTGCGGCACCCTGCTCGTGACGAGTCCGTTCGCCAGCAGCGTGGCCACAATATGCTGCCCGTCGAATCCGAAGCACGGGATAACGTTGATAACGGCCAGTCCGAGGGCGAACACGGTGACGTACTTGAGCAGCAGCTGGATGGCGTCGGCGAAGCCCGGTTGGAAGAGGCCGGTTTTCGGGACGAACTGCGAGATGCGGATGGTTCGGGTGAGGTCGGCCGGGTGGCCAATGTAGATGACGTCCGGCTTGCGGTCGCGCCGGATTTGCATGATGGTGGTGAAGTTGTTGATCATGGGTTTGAAGCAGTGCCCTTCGGGGCAGGTTGGCTGGTGGTGGCAATAGGCGAACGAGTTTTCGATCACCTTCCGAATGTTGAGACACATGTGCTGGGGCAGGGCGACGTCCTCCGCGTTGATGTCTTCCATGTACTCGAAGCAGTTGGAGGCTTTGTTTTCCGCGTTGCAGCACTCGATGAGGCCGTCGCTTTTGTGGGAGATTGGGACGGACTCGTCGTTGAGGTGTACGAAATCCGGGGAGATGCAGTACGAGGGTTGGGAGTGGAGCGTTTCGAGCAGGCAGCCGTACCAGGAGCCCTCGTTCCGGATGTCGCAGCTGTTGATCGAAGTGATGATGTCTCCTTGTTCGAGGCCTCGAGTTCCGAGGAGGGGCGATCCGTCTTTGATGCCGGTGACCATGACGGCGTCGTTGACACGATAAACTGCTGATAGCATGGCTGGTGTGGCCATGAAGAGTAGATATGCACACGCCGCAAGGACCAAGTTGTGCCAGATTCCAGCGCAGAGTACCTTCAGCCGCTTCCACGTCCTCAACCCGTTGAGCTGATCCGAATCTAGCTGGGTGTACGCCATCGGAATGATCAGCATCACGTGAAAGCCGAACCCCTTGATGGGAATGTCCTCGAGGACCGCGGCCAGCCCGTGGCCAAGCTCGTGCACGACACTGTTGATGGCCAGGGCCGCCACGTAGTAACCAATTTCGTTCAGCGGCAGATTCACTCCCGGAATGAGCAGATCAAGCGAAACAGATTCCTTCACGCCGGCCACCCCATTTGACCCGGCTCCTTCCGAGCCCTTGCCACCGTGGCCACTCTTGGTGTGGAACGTCGAAGCGATTATCAGGAACGACGCCAACGGCATCAGGATAATCGAGATGTAAACTCCGAGGCCAAAGCTCAGATCCAGCAGCTTTGGATAGGCCGTACTCCACTTGACGATGGACCGGTTGAGGGCCGTCGTGTGCCACTGCAGCCGGAGGAACTTCACCGTCAGACCGGTCCCTCGCAGGAAGGCCTCGTACGGATGGTGCATGCAGCTCTGAAATCAAACCAAATCATACAATTTTAAATGCTTAAAACCAACTCAAACTTTCAATACCTTGAAAAAGTTGTCGAAAAACAGCAGCACGCCGTAAACGGCCACCACCACGCCCAAAAACACCAGAAATTCCATTCTTGTCCGGTGATATCCCTCGAAATCCCGGCACAACCCACTAAACACAAAAGTTTGCAAATTTACATCATCCTTCAAGACCTTTTCAAGTCAACACTCGTTGCGTTTGCGAAATTCTCCGATTAATGTTATTTTCACTCTCTTTGCCGATGCTTTTTCCCAAACTTTCCTCACGCGAAACAATATCAAAACAAAAGATAGTGTTGTTGTTACATCGATCCGGCTTCGCGCACCGCGGTGTTGTTTTGAATGAAGGACTTTTTTTCATTCATCACCGTTTGACAGCTAAAGTTCGGGGCACGTTCACGATAGTGTACTACGTGTACGCAGACTTTTTGCCCGCACTGTCCGTCCAGTCCTGTCAGAAAAACATCACCAAAACAAAACAAACCGTAAAAATCCTGCAGCCAGGAGTTGACTGCAAGTTTTGCTCGATCCTGAATGGTCTGAAATTTTAGTTATAGAATAATGAACTAAAATCTAAGTTTTCAAAAGTTTAAAATTAGAGCTTTCGCGATGACCGTGACGAACCGTAGGATTCCGCGGCTGTCGAACCACCGGCTACCGCAGCAGCATTTCCAGCACCAGGCCGCAGCAGGACCAGGCGGGGGTGGAGGAGCAGGAGGAGGCGGAGCTGGGGCTGGCATCGGTAACAATCTTGGCGGCGTCGGAGTGGCCAACGATGAGCACGGTGGGGCGATGAACGGCGACGAGGACGGGCAGTTTAGCTTTGGGACGCCGTTTCCGAAGCACGTTCCGTTCCCGAACGTGGACCACAGCTCGGAGCTGGTGAATGAATTTTTGATCTTTGGCTTTACCATCATTGCGAGTGCGACGCAGTTTCTGCACCTGTACCGGACGGTTTGGTGGCTTCCGAACTCGTACACCCGGCAGGCGGTAAATTTCTACCTCATTGACTGGGACTTGGCCATCTTTATCTACGTGATGGCGAGCCGGCGGTTGCTTTACTGCTGCATCCTGAAGCTGATCGATCTCAACTGTCCGGAGGCGTACGCGGACATTTGCAAACGAATCGCCAAGTACGTCTTCCTGGCGTGTGTCCTCATTTCCTTTGTCGGATGTGGAATTCAGATTTTCCAGAAGAACAGCTACCTGTACCTGTTCTGCCTGTCCTACCCGTTTGTCCTGTATCTGACCATCTTCGGCTTCAACCTGGAACAGTTCCTGCGGACGATCGTGGACACCGAGGTGAACTGCATCAACGGAATGCCCGTGCACAGCTGCTCGTCCAACGCCATCTCGGTCCGATCCGAGGTGGAAGCGCTCAAGTCGGACTTTAACAACCGCTTCAAGCAGATCATATTCACTTCGGTCCTGAACGCATACTATTCCGGCTTCGTGCCGTGCGTGCTCGTGCCGAAGCACCTTTACTACGACATCTTCTGGGTCACGCAACATCTGGGCTTCATCTTCATCGGGGGCTTCACCATGTGCGTGGCCTACTGCTTCCCGGTGCGGTACTGTGACGTGTTTCATCGGGCCGCCCTGCATCTGGGAACGTGGAACCGGGTCACCCATCGGACGCACCATCCGCCGCCGTACGCGTGGTCCAAGTCGACCATCTTTCCGTACGGTGCGTACGTGCGCCATCTGGGGGAGATCTACCGGGCGTCCGGGTTCTGCACGTCGGCCGTGCCAGCCAACAACAGCCACATACGGTTCTTTGTGAGTATTTTAGATTTATTTAAAATATTTATAAGTTGAGCAAAATTCAAAAAAAATATTCTTTTAACCTAGAATCTGCCCCAAAGAAAAATAATTCAGCCTATTTTTAACTAAATTTTGAAATTACAAAATCTTAATATAGAAAACATATTCTAAAATTTCTCAAGTAACAAAACTCTTCAATATAATTCAAAAAAAGAAAATACAGTACTTGTTCGGTAACTGGGCTGAACAAAATATAACGAGGGGACCACCCATGCATTATATTTTACAGATGAAATATAAAAATAAAAGTTACTCAAATTTATTTACAATGCTTATTTTTCGTATTTCTTTGATTGTGACATGAAACTGAAGAAAAAAAAGTTTTTTTTTATTATTATTGAACATGATTTTTGCATCCATTCACCCCTTGGTCATTTCGATTTGTTTTGGTTTTTTGACGTTTGTCAGCTTTTAACTGGGCTGCGGCCCAGTTATCGAGCGCCCAGGTAAAAAATCCCCCTAGTTACCGAAGAAATACTGTACTAAAATTCCAAAAAGCTAATTTTTTACTTATATTACAAATTCTTAATTTTTTTTATCCTAAAATTCAGAAATGTTAGGTTTTTATTTTTTTTTTTTTTTTCAAATCAAAATCTGAAAATTTAAAAATCTTCTTAAGTGCTATTTTAAAGTTCAAAAATTAAAAAAAAATAAAAATCTAAAATTTTAAAGCCTTAAATTCCAAAATTCTCTTATTAGGACATTCTTATATTGAATTTTTTTAAATGCTGGTTCAAAACATTTTAAATTTTAAGATTACTAAAATCCATAGTTCTTAAATCCCGTCATCCGGGTGACATTGGATCTGGGGCGTGGTTCATACAAAAATGCTGAAATTTGTGTAACCCAATCTCACACCCCAGACCCAATGTCACCCCTGATGACGGTCCTAAAATTTGTAAATGATAGTTTAAAATTTTTAATTCTAAAATTAGTAAACCAAAATTCTTCCCTGGAGATGGAGCCACACGTTGCCGTCGTTTCAGGGCTACTTGCAAAGATGATTTCCGATGTTGATATATATCACACATTTATTTTATATTTATATACTTGTGTTGATAGAAATCACAGCTTTTATAATATGTAAAATTGCAAGATATTGATTTTTTTTATTTGAATCTCAATATTCTTGTTCGTAAAATCTGTTAGGAACAGGTTTAAATCTGTTTGATAATGGGGAGGAATAGTTAGTTTTTTTTTGTAACTTTTTTTAGGTTGTTTAATAATAATTATTATTATTCCAGACTCCAGCTATGTGTAAGCCAGTTTAGTAATACTATCAGCATCTCTGATTCCAATTGAAGTGGTATACTAACCATTCTGAATTGTCATAAAATCCATAGAGTCTCGATCAATCAATAATGCAATGATATCGAACAAAATTCGTTAATCTGTTGAACTAACGGTTTTCGGATTATGGTTGTATCGACCATTGTTGCGAATCGAGGATCTATTGGAGTTTTGACGATCAAATAGAGCCTAACATTTCAAAAGGACACACAAGTGTGAACAGGATTGTGTCTCTTTCACTCAAATGATAGTTCACATAAGGTATGATAAGGATACACTCTTGTTTGCAAAGCTTGTGTGCCCTAATGAAATGGAAGGCACGAAATAGTCGTATTAACAACGAGTTTTCAACTTGTAAAATATGAACATTTCATTATTGTATATTGTTTTTGGATGCAGCAAGACAGGTTTTAAAACTAGGTAAAGTAAAGTTTGGCTTTGTAATTAAAATTTCGGGGATTTGAGATTCCCTGGGCTTTGTCATAATGAGTATCATAGGTTTGATGCTTATTTGGCAAGGAGTATGATTTGATCCGATGTGGAATTAAAATCGAAGTTTTTAGTATATTGCTGAAGCTTCCATTTTTACACATGGACACCACTTCATGCTACGAGAACCCACTTTGACGCAGTCTCAGGGCTTAATCGATGACCGGTAAGCTGTCATCGAGACAAGGAGGTTCTCCGATAGTGGAAATATCACATTTGTACAATGAACCGCTACATATGTGATTTTTCCCTATCTTAATGTGGGTGTCAGGTTAGGATACAGGTTTTTAAAAAATCAGTTTTTGTAGAATTTAGGATTTTAACTATAAATATCAACTGTTTATACTTTGCATTTAGTTATTTAGGGACAAAATTAGTAATAGTGAATTTAGTAATTCTATCAGAATCGGTGATTTTCATTCAAGTTGCATAAAAACCATTCTGATTTGTCAAAATTTCCATAGAGTCTCGATCAATCAATAGTGAAATGATATCGGACTAAATTCGTTGATCTGTTGAACTAACGACTGTCGGATTATGATTGTATCGACCATTGTTGCGAATCGAGGATCTACTGGAATTCTGACGATCAAATGGTCGTCTCTTTTTCAATTCACGACTTGAAATGTTACTCTATTTTTTTTTAAGAAGCCAGACAGGTTTTAAAAGAAACGTTCTAGATTTTTTTGGCTATTAATTAAAATGTCGGGGATTTGAGATAAGAGTAGCTTTCGGATGTGTTACTTAAAATCTCAATTTTATTCAATTCAAGTTAGGTAGTTATCCGCAAATGAATATTTGGACTTATATGAAAAATTGAACATTTTGGACTTATGAATAAGACACAACTGTGCATTTATTCTAGAGTCAGATCCATACAGCGTCAGTGTTTATTTGGTCGAAGTGTACTAATTCATTGGCAGATCTGGTTCTAGTTGTAATGTACGACAAGACTACTGACGGACGTGACAGGACGAGGGCCCAGTTTAGAGGTTTCGACATCAACGATGTGCGGCTGGATCACCCTCCCAAAAAAAAAAAAAAAAAATTAGTAAACCAAAATTCTTGTCTCAATAATATTAAATTCTTATTAATTCTTTAATTCTAAAATTCCTAAACTTTAACATTGTGAAATTCTAATACTCAAAAATTCTGAACTGATAAAAAAATTATGCATTATTTAATTACAAAATACTGGTTTAAAATTTCTTATTTAAACAAGTCTAAAATTTCAAAAATATTAAATTTATTAAATTCAACCTTCAAATGTAAGTTTGAAAATTGTAATATTCAAACATTAAAAAAAATATAAATTCACCTATTTTGATTTTGACAAAAAATAACTAAAATACTAAACTTAATTTTAAAAATATAAAATTTCCTGAGATTTCGGTAAAATCCTGAGATTTCGGTAATTGTTTAATACTAAAATTCTAAAATTTTGCAAAATTAGGTTAGGAATTCTGAAACTCTCTAGAATCCTAAAAATATTTTTTTAAATTTCGAAATTGTAAAATATTAAAACCTTGTTTAAAACTCTGAAATTCTAAAATTTCAAAACTCTAAAATTTTAAAGTTCTTAAATTCTCTGATTTGGGAATTCATCCTCAAATGCTAAAGTGCTAGTTTAAAATTTCTCAAATTCTAAAATTACTAATTTTCCTAAATTCTTAAATCATAAAATTCTGAAATGTGTCAAACCATCGGTGATTCAGTGTAATTTTAAAACTCCTGATTCCTAAAATGCCAGCTCAGAATTTCTTAAATTAGAAAAAAAAATTTAAAATGCAAGTTTTTTAAGCTTTAAAATTCTAAAATTGTAAAATTCTTAGATTCTAAAATCCTTGAATTATGAAATACTTTTTTGAATTTGTAATTTCAGAAATTCTAAGATGCAAAAAATGCCTCAAAATTCAAAAATCTCTTAAATCCTTAAATTTTGAAATGCTTCTCAAATCCTAAAAGTTCATTTGTTCTAAAATTCTTTAATTTTTAAATTCTTAAATTCTCATGTTTTAAAATATTAACGTCTCGTTTGAAATGTGTATGTTTTTGAGTATGTTTTAGTATGTTTCCAAAATTTCTAAATGCAAAAATTTAAAATTCTTGAATTTCAAAATAAAAAAAAGTAAAATTTTAAAATTTACAAAATTCCTATTTTTTTGTGCATATTCCAATATTACCATTTTTGAAAATTCTTACATCTTTAAATAACTATTTATTCAATCTAAATTCTAAAAGTCAAAGTAGTTATGTCACAGACATAACCGGAATAGCGTAGACTACGTTAAGTTTTGTGTGGAGTTAGTGATTTCTATCTTAGTTTTGAGGAATTTCCTAGTTACGGAATAAGTCCATGCATTTTGATACCCATATTGCCCAAAATCGTATGGTTTGATATGCCCCCCCCCCCCTCCCCTTGGGGAACCTTCCCTGAGAGCACCTGCCACTTCAGGTCGTGGCCACCACTGTCAAAATTGCAATTTTTATGTTCAGTATCAAAAACCATGAATTTTGATACCAATATTGCCGTACAGTAAATCGTACAGTTCGGTAAATGTCCCAAAAACACCCGCTCCCCCACCAGGGGAACCTTCCCTAAGGTTGTGGCCACCATTGTCGAAATGGCCTTTTCATTACCAGTATCAAAACCATGAATTTTAATACACATATTGCCAAAACTTGTATTGTTTGGCAAATATCCCCCCGGGGGAGCCTTCCCTGAGGTAACCGGCCACTGCAGGCTGTGGCCAATTTTGTCAAAATATGCATCGCTCCCCAAGCAGCACTCACAGCAGCGAACGCGCGCCATTATTTATTGCTGACTCGCCCGGGTGGGGCGAGGGACGAGGGGTGAGGCAACTTCGAAGAGATGAGCAGTCCTCACCCCCTTCTTGCTTGATTGACAATCACACGGTTGCTGTTCCGTCCATCTCCCGGTGATGCTCTGTCTCTCTCCCTGTGATGCTCTGTCTCTCTCCCGGTGCTGCTCTGTCTCTCTCTCGGTGCTGCTCTGGTCTCTCCTGCTGCTGCTGCTGGTGTTGCCGGTCCGACGTCTGAGACGTGAATGATGTTTTGGAAACTGGGGAAAATTCTTTTATAGTTTTGCCGGCCCTCTACTTCCCCTCTTTTTCGCGACCGACACCGATCGGGTTGCTTGGGTGATTTTCCCCTCAAAATAGGTACTTGACCTTCCCGTCCGTGTTTGGGAAACGCTCATTTTGCTTGCGAAATCTCTGCATTTTGAAAACATTTTAAAACATTGAGTTGTTTCAATAGTAAAACTATTTTGCCAACAATGAAAGTTTTATAGCAAATTGCTGAATAATTTTCGAATCGAATGGAACATAAATCGTGTTGATTCGATTAGAGGGAAGGAAGATATAAGCGATTGACGGATGACGCAGTATTCCAGGGCCTTCGGCCCGGGTTTTTTGGAATGGCACCCCAGTACCTTCGACAAAGACGTAAGTCTACGTCAAAATTTTCATGTTGAGAAATCCTAAAATGCTTAAGTTTTACATAAAGTTGTGATATTCTGAAATGGTTTAAAAATTAAATTTTCTAAAATTTCAAATACATAGAATTGAATTATTCTAAAATCCTAAAAAAATATGTGTTTTTTATTCTACACAGGTTATCTTCAAGAACCCGGCCCTGATCTACATGGTGCTGTTCGGCATCCAGATCGTGCTGGTGGTCGTCCAGTTGCTCATCCTGATGGCGTCACGCGAGTGGCACAACCTCATCTCGATCGGGTTCCTTCTGTTGGCCAACTACTTCACGCTGTTTAAAATCGCTCGGGACTACCTGATCGCAAAAAGAATCTACGCCGGCGAAAGCACCGGAGATAAATTCAAGACCAACTGAACTGGCGGAGGCGGCAGCGGCCACGGAGTGCGCACAAAGCAAACACAATGAACTTTGGATTGAACTCACACTCTGCTGGAAGCGTGTCTAATTTATTGAACAACCGACGCACGGAAATGTCTCTTATCTCTATAATTGTGAAAGGAAAATATACTTTAAAAAAAACTACGACATTTCTATTTCGCTGCTTTTGTCCCCGACGGCGTTCCGCTCAGCTCCAGGCTGGTCTGCAACTCCTTGAGCGAACGATTCGCGTGCTGGATGAGCATTTTGATGGCCAGCTCTTCGGTCTGGTTGCGGTTGGCGCGGAAATCGGACCGCGCCCACTCGCGCAGTTCGTGCCGGCTGGACGCGTCCGGAACCTGTCGGATCGTGCGGAAGATGGTCCGGTACAGCTTGAGGACCTCCTGGCGGAGCATAAACTGGGAGAGAAAAATAAGCCGGTTGGATTTTGTTTGCTGTTGATACAAAGTATTCCAGATCTCACCTGCTTCAAGCTAAGAGCTGCTTTGGGTAATTTAGACATAATTGCGGTTCTGTTCTTACAAATAACGGTAATTTGTTGTATCCATTGCAGTTTTATTAAATTTAGTTCAGTAGATTTTGTTCATTGATTTTTTTCTGTTCTTCGATTCGATACGTAATCAAAACAAACTGGGGTGCGTTCACGGGTAACTTAAGACTTTGCATGCACGCAAAGATAAGTTTACTCACTTTTCAACTTAGTTTTTACCTGTTTCTACCAATGAATCGTTGAATCAACGTCATCGCTTCAAACGTAAATAATCGAAAACGGAGCCATCGTTGATTGAAATGTCAACGTCAATGGAGGCGTTGATCAACGACGTTCTTTTTAAGTTTAAATTAATTGAGTATTGTGGATTTAGCAGGTAACTGGATTTTCTGGCATCTTCTCACGGTCATTGGAAACGGTCGTGGATAGACCTAGGGGTTCCCAATTGGAGTGAAAAAGTTCAATTTATAGAAAAATTATGGATTAAAATTTTGGTTTTTAATCACTTCTCCGACATCAGGAATAATTGTTTGAACATGACCGCAAATTTTTTATTCAGTCGGAAAAATATTATTTTTTTTGAAAATATACACTCAATCCCCGGTGGTTGGTCACTTTTTTAGTTTGTACCCCGTTGGTTGGTCAAAGTCAAACTAAAAAGTGACGAACTGTCACTTTTTACACGGCGCTCACGCACACTATCAAAACAAACGTATGATAGTGTGTGTGAACTCCGTGTAAAAGGGGTAACTAAAAAGTGACCCCGTTCGTTTGACAACAATTGGTGTCAAACCATCGGGGTTTTTTTTTTTTTTTTCTTCATAACTTATTTTTATTAGGTCCTTTTAGGTGCTGTGACCAGGTTAGGACCGAGGATCATTAGTACAAAAATAATAAATAGTAAAATAAAAACAGTAATTGAATAAGATGATTATTTTCTCGTGCCATGTGTCAGCAAGTGTGCGATCACGTCAATCTGTTCCTCGGGTGTCTTGCACTGGCTCAAGCGAACTCTGTATTCCCGGTAAATGGTCCACAGCTCCGACTCGCTGTACAGCTTCCGTTCACCTTGTTGCTCCTTCGGGGTTGCACCGGCGCCGGCGCCAGTATTTTCTCGACTTCTTCCTGCGGGACGAGGATGTTTATCTTCCGTCCCGACGGACGGCACCGCTCCAGGTAGCGGAGGAAAATCCGCCGCGGTGAACGCGGCTCCTGCCGGAGTCTGTTTGTCCTTCTTCCATGCTGGTGGCTTCGGCTTGGACGCCTGCTGCCTCGACTGGATGAACTGCGCACGTTTGGGACAGCTGCGGTCCAGACCCTCGTGGGATCCAGAGCAGTTGACACACTTCTTGGCTTGCGTTTCTTCTGCTTTGCACTTTTCCGTGCTGTGGGCACCCCCACAGCTGCTGCACCTTGGCTTGAGATGGCAGTTACTGGTTCCGTGACCGAACTGCAAGCAGTTCTTGCACTGGGTCACGTGCGGTTCTTTGTTCCGGTAGGCCACCCACCGGACGACGACTGGTCCCACTTTCTTTACCTTGCTACTCAACTCCTTGATACTGGTGTGCCCCTTGGGAAAAAGCACGATGAAAGGCGTCTCATCGATGGCGGGAAGCTGCTGCTTCCGCTTGATGGCGTGTACTGCCAAGACGTCCAGCTGATGTTCCGTCGTGAGCAGCTCCTTGATGTAATCCGGTTCCACGTTCGGGAGACCTCGCATTACTACCCGGTGCGGTCTCGCACTGCGCTTTCCGTGCGTGTAGAACTGCACCTTGTTCTTCTTCAGGTGAGCTTGCACCGTGTCGAAGTCGTCGCTCGAGAAGCACGTAATTTTGGTGCCGTACCGCGTCAGTTTGTGTTCCGGCTGGACATCACATGACGACATCACCTTCGCAAGGCGGGCGAAGCTCGTTTCTTTCACCACCAGCGGCGGCTGCTTCTTCTCCCCGGCCGACTTGCCGGTTGCTGGTACCACGGGGATGTTTTTTTCTGCTGCTGGGTTCGCATTGTTGTTGTTGTTGTTGCTCTCCTCCGCTAGCGGGCTGAACTTGTTGTTGCTGAGCAGTTTCTCCACATCGCCGTCGTTGCCGCCATCGCCGACGTTGATCTCCTCCTTGGCCTTCCTGCGGCGAACCTTGACCACGGGACGAAATTCGCCCCCGTCCTCTCCTCCTCCTTCGGAATCTTCCACCTCCATGCCCGTCGCCACCTGCGTCTTGGGTTGAAACCCGTCCGGTTTCTCCCACACACTTTTCCTCAAGGCCGCGTTCCAGTAGAACGTCCTTCCATTCTCAGCCCTGTGCTCCGTCCACTCACTCTCCACCGTCGCGGCCGCCGCCATGGCCGTCGGCGAAAGTTGACAAAACACCGTCAAAAACGCGTTAAGCTAGCTCGAAAGACGACCAAACCCAACGTTATTGTTTACATTGCGTGAAACCATCGGGGTTTGAGTGTATTCATTTTTAATCACATTATCAACCCTAAATCTGGCTCGACGCCGCCACCATGCGAACGCGTGCTCCTTGTCAACAAAGCTGCAGCTGGATGGTGAGACGAAGTGAGAGAGGGAGAGATTTTGACATTTTTATGCCCGCATCTGGCCCGCCGCCTATTTCGTCGGTCGTTGAGCCGACGGTCGTTTCCAACGACCGAGTCCAGCTAGGAACTGATCGTACAATATTCATTGGAAAACAAATTAAATCGAGGTTTTTAAGCGAAGATGGCGTTTGAATGGTGAACGCCCGAAATGTCAAAATCACGCAGTGGTACCAACATTACGGAACAAGTGTGCCATGGCATGACAGCCACATTTTTTTTCTAATGTTGGTGCTACTGCGCGATTTTGACATTTCGGGCGTTCACCATTCAAACGCCATCTTCGCTTAAAAACCTGGATAGATGTGGCATGTGAAGGAATGTTTGGGTAGCCTTTCGGACTAAAAGGTTTGAAGAGGAATTGAGCCATGTGGTCAATTTTTTATTGTCAAGATTTTTAATAAAATTATAAGTCAAATCAAGTCATAGAAAATCAAGTTCTGTTGAAAGGGTATCTTTTTCAGACTATTTCTATTATCGGCCTATCAGTACTTTGATCATGAATTACAGCTTTCATAAAGTGTTTTGACTGTTCCAAAGTAATAAATAGCTCATATAAATGTGAGCAAGTCACTCTCCATTGTTGATACATCTGAAAATGTTGATTTAATAGCGGAAAACGGCAAAAGTGATGAGAATTGGTCGAACGGCTTAGAGTGATTAAAATGGATATATTTCCCCTATTGAGTCAATCGGAACTCACGATTTGGTTTCAATACTAAGTACTTGTACTACTAGTACTAGTACTAGTGAAGTCTTCAACAACAAAAAATGGTTCTGTGACGTATTGCAAACTTATACCGGAGAAAAACAGTATGCACCAACACAGTTGTGTTTCATTCGCCTGTTAAAATTTTTACGAAAAATAAATAAATTTTAAAAGCACCTGAAAATTGGCTCACATTTTTATCTCTTTTTATCTCTTTTATCTAGCGTTGATTCAACAAAAATACTGATTTTCAAATCAACAAAACGTTTTGTTGATTCAAATATGCCTTATTTTTCTGCGTGAATGTATGAGCGAGTAAAACATTTTTAACTTTTCATAAACGCGAAACTCTGTATAAAAACTGCAGGCTTTTAGTATTTTATCAAAAAATAAATAAAACAATGAAAATGCATGCGCAATTTCAAATCGTTTGAGAACCATATTTATAACAAATGAGCAAAACATATACTTGAAACGTGTTTGAAACTATTTTAACCTGTTCTAGCAAATTAAAAAAAAGAAACTATTAAAGATTTTATAGATTTTGCACGATTTGTTCTAGAGGAGAATTGCTCTGATATTTCGGTCATTCGATTGTTTTGTTTTTTTTTTAATCCGACTGAAACTTTTTTGTGCCTTCGGTATGCCCAAAGAAGCCATTTTGCATAATTAGTTTGTCTTTATAATTTTCCATGCAAATTTGGCAGCTGTCCATACAAAAATGATTTATGAAAAGTCAAAAATCTGTATCTTTAGAAGGAATTTTTTTTGTATCGATTTGGTGTCTTCGGCAAAGTTGTAGCTAAGGTCTACACTGGAAAAAATGATTCACGGTAAAAAATGTTTGGTTATTTTTTATTTCACATTTTGTCACTAAAACTTTATTTGCAAAAAAAAAAATCTATTTTAATTTTTTTTCTAATATGATTTAGGAGACATCAAAAGCCAACTTTTCCGAAATTTCCTGAACGGGCAAAAAATCTTTGACCGAGTTATGATTTTTTGAATCAATTCTGACTATATCAAAAAATCGAAATATTGGTCGCAAACGAGTGGTGCGCTGGAAGTCGGGACGCGAAGTCGTGATTATTCAGGTTATTTTTTTTTTTTTTTTGCTTTTGTGTCGCTTTTGTGTAGGGTGAGTGAATATTGTTTTTGAAAAAAACCGGACAATTTCACGAATGTTTCATATTTTAACATTGTAGATCGGACCATTAGTTGCTGAGAAATCGACATTAGAAAATGATGGGTTGTTTGGGTGAGACTTGGAAAACTTCAATCTTCCTGTTTTTGAACCTTTGCATGGCAATATTTCAGCAACTGAGGGTCGAATCAATAAAGTTCAAAAAAGAAAAATATAAAGAATTTGCTCAGTTTTTCAAAAATATTTTTTTGACATAGGACTATGTCTTTACTTACTATATTGGGGGGCCAGTTCAGAAATTCGATCCAAAGCGTCACTTTTAAGCGTTAAAAAAGGGGACATTTTGAACGCTTATATCTTTTTTCCCTGTGAATCAATCCAGATGGTTGGACCACCAATCGAAAGAGGAAGACTTCTGCTATTGTTTAACTACATAGATAGTCTGACTAAACATAGTTAAAGCACTTAAAACATGCAATCAAAATGAGTAATTTTTCAGTACAAATCGGACAGATGACCAATCAGAGCGAGCGTATGCATTCGAGACCGCGCCCCTTTTGTGCCGTTCTCCGGCTGTGCCGCTATTTAAGCAGAAAATTTCGCAAAAGCAAGTCACTTTGGAACGAGCACTCGAACTGTGCACGTCGGGCCGGCGCGGAGCAGCAGCAGCAGCGGCCAATAGAAGAAGAGGACCAGCAACCAGAAGGAAGAACCACCGGCAGCAGAAGGAGGAAATTCAAGCGAAGCGGACGGCGTGGAAGTCGCTATGATGCGGCGGTTCTCATGAAAAATGGCCAATTCGACAGTGGTGGCCAAAACCAGGAGTGGCCGATGCCCTCAAAGAAGGTTCCCCCGGGGCCTGGGGGGACATTTACAGAAACATACGAGTTGTGGCAATATGGGTATCAAAATTCATGGTTTTTGATACTGAACATAATAATGGCCATTTCGACAGTGGTGGCCAAAACCAGGAGTGGCTGGTGCCCTCAAAGAAGGTTCCCCCGGGGCCTGGGGGGACATTTACAGAAACATACGAGTTGTGGCAATATGGGTATCAAAATTCATGGTTTTTTATACTGAACATAATAATGGCCATTTCGACAGTGGTGGCCAAAACCAGGAGTGGCTGGTGATCTCAAAGCAGGTTTCCCCGGGGCCTGGGGGGACATTTACAGAAACATACGAGTTGTGGCAATATGGGTATCAAAATTCATGGTTTTTGATACTGAACATAATAATGGCCATTTTGACAGTAGTGGCCACAACCTGGAGTGGCCGGTGCCCTCAAAGAAGGTTCCCCCGGGGCCTGGGGGGACATTTACAGAAACATACGAGTTGTGGCAATATGGGTATCAAAATTCATGGTTTTTTATACTGAACATAATAATGGCCATTTCGACAGTGGTGGCCAAAACCAGGAGTGGCTGGTGATCTCAAAGCAGGTTTCCCCGGGGCCTGGGGGGACATTTACAGAAACATACGAGTTGTGGCAATATGGGTATCAAAATTCATGGTTTTTGATACTGAACATAATAATGGCCATTTTGACAGTAGTGGCCACAACCTGGAGTGGCCGGTGCCCTCAAAGAAGGTTCCCCCGGGGCCTGGGGGGACATTTACAGAACCATACGAGTTGTGGCAATATGGGTATCAAAATTCATGGTTTTTGATACTGAACATAATAATGGCCATTTCGACAGTAGTGGCCACAACCTGGAGTGGCCGGTGCCCTCAAAGATGGTTCCCCCGGGGCCTGGGGGGACATTTACAGAAACATACGAGTTGTGGCAATATGGGTATCAAAATTCATGGTTTTTTATACTGAACACAAGCCTTACCCGACAAACTTCGTTCTGCCTTTTTTTCGTTTGTTGACGTTTTTTGCTTTTTTGCTTATTCAGCCTCCTGTGATCTAAATTTGATTTTACGTAACTTTCTCCATACAATTTGCTGATGTTCCGGAATCGGTTCCAGAGTGGCCAAAGTGTCAATTAGTTAGCGTATAAACCTTCCTTGGGCTTATTCGAACCCAACGCAACAAAGAGCACCTCGATCCGACGTTCCGTGTTGAATTGATTCGCGTTCGAACAAAACCGTCGAAATTTTTTATATATATAGATAATAATGGCCATTTCGACAGTAGTGGCCACAACCTGGAGTGGCCGGTGATCTCAAAGAAGGTTCCCCCGGGGCCTGGGGGGACATTTACAGAAACATACGAGTTGTGGCAATATGGGGGTATCAAAATTCATGGTTTTTGATACTGAACATAATAATGGCCATTTCGACAGTAGTGGCCACAACCTGGAGTGGCCGGTGCCCTCAAAGAAGGTTCCCCCGGGGCCTGGGGGGACATTTACAGAAACATACGAGTTGTGGCAATATGGGTATCAAAATTCATGGTTTTTGATACTGAACATAATAATGGCCATTTCGACAGTAGTGGCCACAACCTGGAGTGGCCGGTGATCTCAAAGCAGGTTTCCCCGGGGCCCGGAAGATCTTTAACAGAACCATACGAGTTGTGGCAATATGGATATCAAAATTCATGGTTTTTGATACTGAACATGAAAATTGACATTTCGACCGTAGTGGCCACAACCTGGAGTTGCCGGTGCCCTCATAGAAGGTTCCTCCGGGGCCTGGGGGGACATTTACAGAAACATACGAGTTTTGGCAATATGGGTATCAAAATTCATGGTTTTTGATACTGAACATAATACTGGCCATTTTGACAGTAGTGGCCACAACCTGGAGTGGCCGGTGCCCTCAAAGAAGGTTCCCCCGGGGCCTGGGGGGACATTTACAGAACCATACGAGTTGTGGCAATATGGGTATCAAAATTCATGGTTTTTTATACTGAACATAATAATGGCCATTTCGACAGTAGTGGCCACAACCTGGAGTGGCCGGTGCCCTCAAAGAAGGTTCCCCCGGGGCCTGGGGGGACATTTACAGAAACATACGAGTTGTGGCAATATGGGTATCAAAATTCATGGTTTTTGATACTGAACATAATAATGGCCATTTCGACAGTAGTGGCCACAACCTGGAGTGGCCGGTGATCTCAAAGCAGGTTTCCCCGGGGCCTGGGGGGACATTTACAGAAACATACGAGTTGTGGCAATATGGGTATCAAAATTCATGGTTTTTGATACTGAAAATAATAATGGCCATTTCGACAGTAGTGGCCACAACTTGGAGTGGCCGGTGCCCTCAAAGAAGGTTCCCCCGGGGCCTGGGGGGACATTTACAGAAACATACGAGTTGTGGCAATATGGGTATCAAAATTCATGGTTTTTGAAACTGTACATGAAAATTGACATTCCGACAGTAGTGGCCACAACCTTGAGTGACCGGTGATCTCAAAGCAGGTTTCCCCGGGGCCCGGAGGGTCTTTAACAGAACCATACGAGTTGTGGCAATATGGATATCAAAATTCATGGTTTTTGATACTGAACATGAAAATTGACATTTCGACCGTAGTGGCCACAACCTGGAGTTGCCGGTGCCCTCATAGAAGGTTCACTTTGGGAGAACATTTATGACAATTTTGCCGACAAATCTATGAAACAAAATAAAATAATCTTATTTCAGATTTCACTAGCAATCCAAAAACACATTCAAATTGTTTGGTCCTATGTCTTTCGGTTATGTCTCTGACATACCATCTTGAACTTTTTAAAGACTACACTCAACCCCCGGTGGTTGGTCACTTTTTCGTTTGTATGTGTATGTGAACTCCGTGTAAAAGGAGATGTCAAACTAAAAAGTCTTGACTTTTTTTTGATAAGGTCCTATAAACAAAAGTAAACATTGAGTGTATCCCGCTTACTCCGATGGACTTTGACATAAGGTGTGAAAGGGATACACTCAATGTTTACATTTGTTTATAGGACCTTATCAAAAAAAAGTCAAGAAGTGACCCCGTTCGTTTGACAACAGTTGGTGTCAAACCATCGGGGGTTGAGTATAATTTTAAAAAAAATGAATAACTGCGACTATTTTCAAAAAAGTTACCTAAAACTGGCTTTAAGATGAAGCCGTTGATCATTTTCGAAGAAAAATGATCATCACTCTAAAATTCTCTGTATTTAATTCAATTTAACGAATTCCTGCACCAAAATGAAGCCACTGAAAGAATTTTTGGTCTAAATCAAATGTGTTTAAAATGTATATAATTTTGTGGTACAATCATTGACGTCCTAGTTGGCAATCATTGATTATTGACGATTTCCATAACTTTGCAAGGATAATCGTTACCAAAAGGAATCAGCATGGGTAGGGCACCATTCTAAACAACTTGTAGAAGGAATTTTGTCAAAATATTGATAGCGACGCAAAATTTATATCTTTGAACGAAAAATCATGGCAATGATGGAAGTCTCCACGTTAACTTGAAAATGATACACTTTATCAAAATTTCACTAAAGTACTTTTTGATTGAAAATTCGATTTACATCGAAAAAGAAGTTAAAAATTATTTCGACCGATTTTTTGTTTTTTCTTTGTCAGTTTTGATTCAAAAACTCGGTCAAAGATGGTTCATAACTCTGTGTAAGATATGTTTTGCGTGTCCGAATGCTGTTCGACCCCAAAAATGAGTAAAATTCAATTCCCCTCCCACGTTCGGTAAAATCCCGTAAAATCCAATCCCACAGCGTTACGAAATTTTCTCGCACCCCATCAAACGTCAAACTGATCGGAAAAGAAAAAGAAGCACGCAGAGACTTCAACTCGGTTCGGTCCGCGGTCCGACGAAGATTGTGACTCCGGATTTTTTTTTTTTTCGTGGGAGTTGAAAATTTCCGATCCTTCCCCGCGTTCCGCGCCTGCCAGGATCCCCCGACGGAACGGTTCTACGAGCGAGGTTTGCAGGAGTTACGTTGTGAGCTTGGGCGATGCCTTCGAAGAAGAAAAAGTACAACGCACGGTTCCCGGCGGTAAGTGTGTTTGCTGGCCGCGGCCAATCCCGGTCCGGGATTGGTGGTGCTCGACGGAGCGTGTGTATCGTGGATTTGGTTGGGATCTGTGATTTGGGGATCGTTCGGGGGTTGCCCGCCGATCGCGGAAAAGTGTTTGTTTATGTGCGCAAAAGAGGAGGGCTTTCTTTTCTGTGTTTTGCTTTGCGTTTCGTTCCAAAACTTAATATTCTGTTAATCCACTTTGCAGGGCAGAATCAAGAAGATCATGCAGACCGATGAGGAGGTCGGCAAGGTGGCCCAGGCCGTGCCCGTTATAATCTATATCCTTTGCAAAAGCTTTATATTTGTTGTTTTTTGTGTATTTGGGTATTGGTTTAGAATGCATTGTTTCCTTAACTAAAATTTCGCCAACACCTCGAACCCTGGAGCTGTTTGTGGAATCGCTGCTGACGAAGACCCTGCGGATCACGAACGCGCGCAACGCCAAAACCCTGTCGCCGTCCCACATGAAGCAGTGCATCATCTCGGAGAGTCGGTTCGACTTTCTGCGTGACCTCGTTAAGAACATCCCCGACATTGGCGTCAACGAGGAGCAGCTGTCCGGCTCGGAGGGTGGGTACGATCCGGCGGCCACGCCCTCCTCATCGTCGACGACCTCCTCGAACGGTGGAGGAGGAGGAGACGTGACGGTGCCGGCCGCAACACCCGGAACCAGCAGCAGTGGACTGAGCTTGCAACGGTCCGAGTCGTACACACCAGTCACGATCAACTACGCCGGAACGCTCCCCGTCAAAGCCCAGATTCAACCCCCAACGCAGCAGCAGCCGCAGGGCAACAGTTTGAAACGAACGCTGAATCACGTGGGATTCTACAAGGAAATTTCCCTCGAAGAAACGGGCTCCGGGAGTAGCACCAGCAGCAGCAGCACCGGAAGCAGCCGAGAACCGCCACCGAAGCTGACCAGACTGCATTCGGCACCGGCGGCCACCATCACCACAGCAACGAAAGCGACGTCGTCGATTCCGTTCAAGATCGACATTCTGCCAACCTTGCCGGCGGCGTTGGCGTCCAGTTCCCAACCACGAGCAGTTCCGGCCACGGCTCCGGCTAGCAGTAGTAACTTCAAGGTTCGTTTATACAGCTAAAAGGTATAAATTACCTCAACTCAATCGTCGGTTATTCCCCACACAGATTACCTACAAATTCGAGCCGCTGAAGGACGCCCCTGCCCCGAAAGCGACCGCCGCCGCGCAGCAACCGGTCTTCAAGCTGGACTATTCCAACGTGAAGCTCCCGATGACGACCCCGGCCAACCCATCGCCGAAGCCGGTCGCCGCCCCACGCCATCACCCGCTGCAGCACCAACCCACGATCAAGATCGACCTGAGCAGCATCACCAACTACACCACCAGCAACCCATCCCCGCTGGGCTCCAGCTCCTCCTCCTCCTCCTCCTCCGCGTCCAGCCCGAGCGTCGTCGTCAAGCAGCAAGTGCCTTCAGCGACACCCCCGACGACACCCCTCTCGGCCGCGTCCACGTCCTCGTCGTCCAGCAACAGTGGCGGCAGCCGGAATCCGTACATCTTCGCCACCGGAGCAGCGTCGAGTTCCGCCCCTCCAGCAGCCGCGCTCGCGCCCTCCTATTCCAGTGTGTCCTCGTCGATTCCCGGCATGGACGAAGACTACGACGATATCTAGAGCGACACCTGCATTTAACCAACCTTCTTCTTCTTTCTTTCTTTCTATTTTCTCTACACAATTTCCCTCAGAATTGTACAGAAGCGTGTGAATTGAACCATTTTCGTTTTAATCCTTTTAAAATAAGTCCGATTGAACCAGAGACCATTTCATTACCGTTTTAGAGAAGAAAAAAAACAAGCAGATTAATTAGCGTTTAGTTTGTATGGATTAGTGCCCGGAACGCCCGGACTTCCTTCTCACCGCAGGAAGGAAGGAAACGCGGACCCCGGGGGTTTTCCTGTTTTGAATTGTACAACCAAGCGAACGATGCGAGAAATAAATTTATTTGTAGAATCATACCCAAGGTGTGTCACAATCTGAACGAGAAAGAACCCACCTTTCACAGAAGCAACAGGGGAGAGAAAGAATGCGTGGACTTACCGTTGAGTAGGGTGGGGCAAAGGTACGCACCAGCCATTTTGATACTTAATTTTTACCCAAAAAATGTCATTTTCGGGATTTTGACTTGATTTAGGGTTCATTTTATGTGTTTACAAAAATTAAGTGAAAAAATTGAAGCTTCTGTAAGTTACGGACAAAAGTTACTTGTCGGCCATTTTGATCTACAGTTCAGACTCGATTATCCGAAGGCCTCTGAAAAATTTCACTTCGGATAATCGAATCACGAAAAACGTTTTTTTTTTTTGCGTTGTCTAGTTTTTGATTGTCGAGCTTAAGTAAGTTTAATAGGCAATCAACTATTCAAATTTAACTACAGTAGTTGTTCGGTAACTGGGCCGTAGCCCAGTTAAAAAGCAGATAAACGTCAAAAAACCAAAACAAACCAAAATGACCGAGGGGTTAATGGATGCATAAATCATATTCTATAAATTAAAAAACTTTTTCAAACTTTTGTTTGATTTCATGTTACAATTAAAGAAAAATAAAAAGTAAGCATTGTAAATAAATTTGAGTAACTTTTATTTTTATATTTGATCTGGAAAATATTATGCATCGGTGGTCCCCTCGTTATTTTTTGTTCAGCCCAGTTAACGAGCAACATTCGATGACTGGGCTACGTTCTCAGCCCAGTTACCGAACAACTACTGTACCTCATTTTAGAACCCCCCCACGCAGAACTAGAATTTGATGTTTAAAACAAGAAAAAAAAAATTCGTGGTTCGATTATTCGAAGTCCTATAGAAACCTTCGGATAATCGTGGTTGGACTGTATTTGAAGTTTCCAAAATAAGGTCATCAACATCAGATTAGCGCGATCTTTAAACCTGTTATGTTAATAAACAAACATTGAAAGAAATCTAAAAAACTTTAAATGAAAAAACAAATAAAAAACTGTTAAGATTATTTGATTTTTTTAATGTTTAAAATAATACTTTAATAAAATTATTTTTTTTTGCAATCCACTTTGACAACCCCCGGGTCTTTTGTGGTCTCTGTTGCAAGTTTCTGCTCATTAATAGGCGTCCGAAGGTTATGTGTGCTGAGCCACTCAGAACCTCTTTTACGCTAATGGACCGACGTTTTACTTCCCCATCCGATAGTAGGTGTGGTCAGGCAAATCTCGTCTCGAAAAATGCCACCGGGTCCGTCTGGGATTAAACCCAGGCCATACTGGGGTGAGAGGCTACCACGCTAACCACTGCGCCACCGAACCCGGATTTTTTTTTTAATTTTCTTATTTTTTTGAATTTTTAAAATCTCTGAATTTTATAATTTGTTTTTTTACTTTAAAAATCAAGCTTATTTTTTTCCATTCATTGAAATCTAGGAAATTAAAAACAAAAAATTTGGAACGTATTGTATTTTTTTTCTAAATTTTTGTCATTTTTTGGTTTAATATCATTTCAAAAACTATTAACACTTGTTAAATTTCTAATTGTTTTAAGTTCTTTAATTTTGAAATTTCTATAAAAATAATTTTGAAATTTCTTTTAAAAATTAATTTTGAAATATACATTTTTTATTTTTGAATTTCTTGTGTTTTTGTTAGCTTTAAATTTAAATGAAATCCTTTTTCTTTGATGTCCAGTCCCGTATTTTTATCGTTTCAATAAAATAAAATCAAAAAATGTACAACATTGCTTGTCTCACGAATCACAACTTGACGATTTTTTTTAGTGTATGCCGTTGTAAATATTTTTTAAAAGTTTATGTCTCTCGACAATTACCAAAACCGAGGGGGGATGGGGGAAGGTGTCAAAAAAATTGAAATTATATGCCATGGTTTTAACACATGAATTCAAAAAAAATTAAATGCAAAATACATCATTACAGTTGTTGTTATTTTTTTCAACTCTTTAATTTTTTTCCAAATTTATTTTTGCAATTCCGTCGTGAATCTACATGCTTTTCCTGTCATTCTTGAACGACGAAATAGCCTACTTTTCTGTACCAAAAATAACAGAATCGAATAGCAACACTTTTCAAAATAAATGCTGAAAAGTTCTACTTTTCAGCACTGAAATGGGTGCTGAAAAGTTGAACTTTTTAGCACTTGTTTCGAAAAGTAACACTTTTCAACATTTTTTTTTATTTAAACGATGTATTGACAAAATACATGAAAATTTTACTTAAAATTTCACTCAATGGGTGTTTTTCGGAATTGCAAAAAATGTTGTATGGAACTCGTTGCAAAACTTGATTTTTTCAGCACTCTTCGTATTTATCCAACTCGGTGAACCTCGTTGGATAAATGTACGACTCGTGCTGAAAAAATCCTCTTTTTGCAACTTGTTGCATAAACTACTATTTCCCCTCTAATTATTTATACCGATTTTGTACGGGGGCGACATAAACTTTGAAAAATATTTGCAACGACCTTAAAGATATTTTTTCAAATATAACAACATTTTTAGGATTACAAAAAAAATCTATCAATTTGAAATAAATAAAAAAATTGGAAGAATACAAAAAATCAAAACCTGCTCAAGAAAAAAAATGTTTTTCTAAGGATTAAAAAACCAAAAAAACAATGAATTCAAAAAACTCATAGACACTAAAACAATTAGAAAAAAAAATAAAAAAAAATCAAAAATTTTGGGAATTGGAAAGATTTTTTTTTAAATTTCAAAACTTTACAAGAATGCAAACATTAGAAAATATCTCAAAACTTGAACTAATCCTCTAAAGTTTTTTTTTTTGTCAAGAAAAAAAAGATTTAGATTGGGGACCATCCATAAACCACGTGGACACTTTAGGGGGGGGGGGGGTATGGCGGTTGTCCACGATCCACACAAAAAAGTTTTTTTTTGTATGGACAATTGTCCACGAGGGGGGGGGGCGGGGTTCGAGATTCCCAAAAAAGTGTCCACGTGGTTTATGGATGGTCCCTTGTCTGATTGTTTGAATCTCAGGATAATTATATTTTAATGTAGAACAATTCAAATATTTTCTAAGGATCTAAAAAAATCAATGAAAACATTCATAGAAATTCAAAATTGATTCGAAAAATAAGGGGGCAGAAAAAAATATTTTCATAAAACTGGAAAATTTCAATGGAAATAGAAGTCAAATCAAATCAAAGCAATCTGAAATGCCTTTTTCTGCATTGATAATTATATTTTGCTTGTTTGGGCTCGTTTTAAAATCTTTTGAACTTTAAAGAAATTACAATGTTCAGCACCGCAAAAAAAAATATTGAAAAATCACAAAACAATAAATTTTTAAAAATTTAAAAGGTTCAGAATTTCAAAATTAAGAAAATATTCCAAAAACATGAATTATTTTTTTTCAAAATCTTTTTATGTTCTTTTTTTTGTTTTAGGGAATTAAGAATTTAAATTTAAGATTTTCTGAATTTTGGATTTTTTTTTAATGTAGAACTTTAAAAGGGAGCATCCATAAACCACGTGAACAATTTCCATACAAATCAAATCTTTTTTTTTTTTTTTTGGCGTGGACCATCGCTGAATTTTTTTAATTCAACTTTTTTTTTAAATAAACAAGATGTTAAGAATTAAATTGGAGATATTTTTATCAGTTTTAAAACAAAATAAATAATAAATAAAAATAAACAAAGGTGCATTTCAATGTTTTTTTAAAAGCGGTCTAGCTGAAATTTACAAGTCAGAGTTTCTACATTTCAATGAAACAAAAAAAAATTAAACATTCATTTTATTATCTATTTAAATTTAAAAAAAATCATAAAATTAAAAAAGAATTGGAAGAATCTTAAAAAAATTCAGAACCTACCTTACAAAAAAAATATTTCTGATTTCTTTATCTTAAAATTTATTTTCTTAGGATTTAAAAAAAAATCAAAGCACTCATAGAAATTTAAAAAAATAAAAAAAAATCGGAAATTTTAGAATGAATCTTCTAAGATTTTTTTTTTATGGAATAAAAGATTTAGATTTTCTGATTTTGTGAATTTCAGGATAATTGTATTTTAATGCAAAACAATTCAAATTTTTGTTAAAGATTAAAAAAAATCAATAACATTCATAGAAATTCAAACAACTTGAAGAAATTTAATAAATTGCAAAAAAAGAAAGAATTAATAAATCACAAAATTATTTAGGAATTTAAAAATTTCAGAATTTCAAAAAAAGCTGAAATTAAGTAAATATTTAAAAAACTTGAATTATTTCTTTCAAAATCTGCTAATGTTTTTTTTTTTTGTTTAGGAAAAAAGAATTTAAATTTCAGATTTTTTTAATCTTAGTTTTTTTTATGAAGAACTTTAAACCACGTGGACACTTTTCTGAAATCTTAGAGAACGATACAATCTTGGGAGAACGATACACGCATGTGAACGCTTTGACGAAACCGCAGTGTTTAAGGGCCACATTGTAAGGTGTTTAGGCATTAATTTTCTCCTACACTGTATTGCTCTTATTTCATTTCACAAAAGAAGAAAAACTGTTTTGTTTTCATAGCTTTAATTATATTTCCTCACTTGGCAAAACTCACTCAGTGTCACTTGTCACGGTGCATACATAATAAAACTTATGCCACGCTTAGCTCAAGTTACACCATTTTTTTAGGGTTTCGCTTACAACATTCCAACTGTTCCGACCAACAACATCCGCAAGGATAGAACAAGAAAAAAAATCTAATTCAAACCAAACTATCTGCACTAGTTGCAGTTCCTTCCTCCGTGCCTCCCTTAGGCGCCCATCTTCTTCTTGAGGTCATCATCCTGGGCGGACATGGCCGTCAGCTTCTTGCCTATCCGCTCGTGAATCTCCAGATACTTGGCCACGCACCGGTCCAGGCAGACGGATTCGCCCTTGCCTGCAAATATATTGCGAAACAAATTAGTTGGCTCGATTTGGGAGTCGGATGGCCCCAAAGTGACTTACCCAGCTCCGCGTCCGAGTACTTTGGCGGGATGCACTTCTTGTGGCAGGCCGTGGTCATCCGGCTGTACAGATCCGACATCATCTCCACTTCCATCTCCTGCATGAGTTGTAGTTTGGCCTGGGTGGCCGCGTCCAGCTGTTGGGCACTCATTTTACTGATTTGTTGTTTTTTGGTTTAAATTGAAAAGGTTATCCTCTCCGAGGTAGTAGGTTCCACTGATGATTCCGGGGTGGTTCGAACGCTTCTAGGCTTCGTATCTGCGGGGCGATTCGACGGTGTACTCTCCTTCGTTTGATTTTCGCATGCGTTCGCGAATTTTCATGTTCTCATAGCGATTCTTGTCGACGTAACGCTTCGAGTAGACAAACCCACCGATGCCAGCTACCGTGATGATGCCCCTGTGAAAGACCGGAACAATCCGTGATTAGTTTAAAGGCGAACCTCGTGTGTTTACACGGTCAAGTTTTGCCAACTTGCAGTCGTGAAATAACTAACTCACCAGCCGATTCCGATTTTAGCGAGATGTCCTATTGGCATAATCGATGTCCAGACGGCAAGAGAAACAAAATTGAGGATAAAAGCTGGCTTTCTTTTAAGAAATTGTAAAATTCAACTTTCGAGCTAGCCTGGAAACAAGAACAATCTCTTACGAAACAGCACCTCCTCCTGCTCACAGAAACTTGCAATCTGATCCTGACCTGACGGTTCTTCTTGGAGTTGTTACGCCGCGCCCGTAAGGAGATCTGACAGCCAAATCGTAACGCCTCAGATGGCATGAACGTGCAAATTAGCAAGGTGGGTTCAAAGAATTTACCGAACCCGTAAAAATCATGTAATTCTCAAACTCGGCCAGGCTCGTCAGGCTTGAATATTTCGCGAGTTTTTACTCCGAATGACATTGTTATAAGGTGTGAGTGGGATATCCCTGTTTGAAAAATGTCGCACGTCGTACAAGCTGTCGCGCGGTTTTGGTTTTACCGTTTCGATATCGATTGGTCGAAAGGACGACAAACGTACGACAAACACTCGACATGCCCGACATTGTTTTTTCCATCGATTTCCCTTCAATTCGACGTCCCGATTTTCGTCGACGCAAACAGTTTGACAGTTCTCTTCAGTTGGTCTTGTTTGGACTTGAATGCAACCGAATCGAACTAGTTATTGTTGATGTTGGGCTTCGGAAGGATTTTGACCGGTAAGTTGTGCTTCTTTTTCTGTCGGAAAGTTCCGGCCGGAGTGGGCAAGTGGCCAAATTATAGTTTCTTATGTTCCAGATATTCAGAATTCTGTCTTCGTGGCGGTGGAGGAGGAGGACGAGACGCATGAATCCGGCGGGCCAGGTCTTCGTGGCGGAAGACAGGACCGGAAGGAACCGAGCTTATGGAGGATATGGTTCATTCCAAAGGAGGAGGAGGATGAATCACCGAATGTCAAAAGTTCTACCCAAGGTAAGAGAAAAAGGGGTACAGAATAATCATCTCGTGGCGGCGTTTCTGATCCACCGGATGTTTTAATCAATAGAACTGTTGCTTCAAGTCATTGAAATGATGGAAGAGGCGCATTTCAAAGTATCGGGAGTGAGCTTGGAAGACCGGAAGTATGAGGGCTAATATTGGGTGTTATGATTATTGGACTTCAGAATTGTATAATAAAAAACTCTAACATTTGACAAATCAAAAATTAACTCCTTAAAGAAATTTTTAGTATCTCTGATTTAACCCTTTAAGGCCCAGAACTTTTTATACAGGTTTTATTACCTAAAAAGTAGTTAACATTGAAAAAACGGATTTTTAGAATGGTGTAAGTGCTCCGCCAGGAACATCTTGATGATGAGTTTCAATATTTAAAAACTACCAACATCCTGAATTCTCTAATATTTTACAGTTTTTTTATATTTTATTTTTTTACCGAAAAAATAAAATTAATTCAAATAAAAAAGGTTGAAAACAAAGCAGATTACAAAAAAAAATAATTATTTTTAAAAGGTTTACAAAAATATTTTTTTAAATGAAAAAAATATTTATAATAAAACAAGCCTTACCCGACATACTTCGTTCTGCCTTTTCGTTTGTTGACGTTTTAGTCTTTTTTTCTAATTCAGCCTCCTGTGATCAAAATTTGATTTTACGTAACTTCAAGCAAAACATTGTAATAGGGCCGAAGCCAAAGTGTAAACAAAGAGTCTATCCTGCTCGATCCTAATGTAAACATCAGCTGACGTGAGCAGGATAGACTCTTTGTTTACACTTTGGCTTCGGCCCTATTACAATGTTTTGCTTGACTTTTCCCATAAAATCTGCAGATATTCCGGAATCGGTTCCAGAGTGGCCAAAGTTGTAACTTTTTGGCGTAAGAACCTTCCTTGGGCTTACACGAACCTACTGCAACAAAAAGCGCCTCGATTCGACGTTCCGTGTTCAACTGATTCGCGTTCGAACAAAACCATCGAAATTTTATATATATATAGATTATAACAAATTGAAAAAATGCAGATTACAAAAAGGTAAAAGCAATATCTTTTTTTATTTCAAACACTTAGAATAAAATTCTAAAATAATTCTAAAATTCTAAAATTCTAAAATTCTAAAATTCTAAAATTCTAAAATTCTAAAATTCTAAAATTCTAAAATTCTAAAATTCTAAAATTCTAAAATTCTAAAATTCTAAAATTCTAAAATTCTAAAATTCTAAAATTCTAAAATTCTAAAATTCTAAAATTCTAAAATTCTAAAATTCTAAAATTCTAAAATTCTAAAATTCTAAAATTCTTAAATTCTAAAATTCTAAAATTCTAAAATTCTAAAATTCTAAAATTCTAAAATTCTAAAATTCTAAAATTCTAAAATTCTAAAATTCTAAAATTCTAAAATTCTAAAATTCTAAAATTCTAAAATTCTAAAATTCTAAAATTCTAAAATTCTAAAATTCTAAAATTCTAAAATTCTAAAATTCTAAAATTCTAAAATTCTAAAATTCTAAAATTCTAAAATTCTAAAATTCTAAAATTCTAAAATTCTAAAATTCTAAAATTCTAAAATTCTAAAATTCTAAAATTCTAAAATTCTAAAATTCTAAAATTCTAAAATTCTAAAATTCTAAAATTCTAAAATTCTAAAATTCTAAAATTCTAAAATTCTAAAATTCTAAAATTCTAAAATTCTAAAATGCTAAAATTCTAAAATTCTAAAATGCTAAAATTCTAAAATTCTAAAATTCTTAAATTCTAAAATTTTTTAGAATTTTCAGATTTTTTTAGAATTTTAGGATTAATTTTTTTTTAATTTTAGAATTTTGTGATCTTAAAATTTTAGAATTAAAGATTTATAGAAATTAAGAATTTTAGTATTTCAGAAGTTCTTAAACTCTAAATTCTCAAAAAAAAAATAATAATTTTGAATTCTTAGGTTCTACAATTTTTAATCTCTTAAATTTTTATGTTGTATTACACTCAGCCCCCGGTGGTTGGTCACTTTTTCGTTTGTAAAATGGGTGTCAAACTAAAAAGTGACCCCTTTCGTTTGACAACAGTTTGTGTCAAACCATTGGGTTTTGAGTGTATTCTTTTAATTCTTGATATTTGTTAATTTCAAAAATATCAAACATTAAATTTCATTTTAAAATTATTCAGATATTTTGAATTTTTACGATTAATTTAAACATTCGAACATTTTAAAATTAAATTAAGTCTTTTAAGTTCTTAGCTTCTTCAAAGCATGGACTTTGGGGTCTTCAGAAACACATGCATTTTAATTTAAAAAAATCAAAAATATTTAAACAGGTCCAGATGGGGTTTCTCCATAAAACTTGCGTTAATGTTGATTTTTAATTTGAAATTTAAAATGTTAGAATGTTTTGTTGTCTTAAATTTGCTTTAATCTTTATTTTCTGAAAAAATAAGGTTTAATTAACTACTTTTTTAAATAATTTGTTTTCAAAATTTTACATTGAAAGTTAAACTTTTGAATATTCCACAATTAATTATTTTATGAATTTTCACACATTTTTTGAGTATGATATCTGTCATGAGATTCCCTTTGTTTGAACAACAAAACTCTAGATATGATTTGGATATGATTATTCAGCCGAATGACGTTATCTTTTTTCAGGTAACCAAAAATATTCCAATCTGATCCTGCTAACAACTCAGCGTCTCCGTGTTGTCCCACACAGCTTGTTGAACGGAAGCTGTAACGACCGCAAAAACACCTGCTCCAGAAGTGCGTAAACCGACGTTGTCCCATACTCCGGTGGCCATCAATCCATGGGACATAAACGGTGGCGCCGCACCCCGCCGTATCTGCGGCTAGTCGAGGAGCAATAGTCCTTCTTGATCAAGATGCTGCCCCGCACGCTGGCGTCGGCTCGAAAAGATGGCTGACAAAATCCGGACCCGGAAGACAACGCCAAAAAATTCCGGCCAAGATGCCGAGCGACGAGGAGAACTGGAAGACCAACCGGAAGACGACACCAAGATGTACGTGAAGATCCGCGACACAACAAGTATAATGAAATAATTGATTTTTTACTGTGGGGAAATGTGCAAATTACATAAAAAAATAAAATAAATTAAAAATAAACAATCATCCATTTTTTAACTGCAACATAACCTAAAAACCTGAAAAAACAGCACACGACAAAGGCACGACAACCTAAATAACAAAACCGTGCGACGTCGGTCGAATGTCGTACGACAATGTCGAACAATTTCGATGATCGATCGCACGACAAATACGACATTTTGGTGCAAAACCGTATGACATTCGTGCGAATGTCGCACGACATTGTCGTGCGACGTCGTACGATTGCACGGACGACAAACGACGGACGTCCGACGGACTTTTCAGTCAGGGATACGCCAACATTTCAAAAGGCATGTACATTTGGACACTTTCAGGATTATTCCATATTCTGAAAGTGCTCATAATAAGCTACCTCTTCACCAAAAATGAGCAAAAGTTACTTCAGTAAAGTCTGTTTAATAATGATTTGAAATAAGGTAACATAAGCAAACTCCCTGGCATCAGCAGTGCCTGTTTATAAAGCCCTGTCAAATAAAAGACTACATGAGCCGAAAAAACGAAAAAAAAACATCATGAAAAAGACGCCACTTCTCCTTCACTTGCAAAAGGCGCCATGTACATTCGGCGAAGAGAAACGAATCATAACAAAGCTTCCCCTCTAATGACAGCAGGGTGATTTCAAAAGAAGTTATGTTTGTTTTTCTTAAATATAATGGCGGAAATAATGTTTTATTGAATATGAATGATCAAGTATCAATGAAAGCAACGTTTTTCATCGTTTGTTATCATTAGAACATCTTATTTTGATTTTATATTAAAGTGGGAATTGAAAAATGATGCTCAACATTCAAATGCGTTTTTCTCAAAAATGCTTTTTAAAATGTTGGCGTACGTAATAGTGCATCACATCCTTGCTCAGCCTTAACCTTCGGTTCACCAGCGACTTGACCTCGTCCGACAAGGGGACATCTTGACCCAGTGCCAGCCAGCAAACGATCTTTCTTATTTCTGGATTGTGCTGTGCACCACCCTACCAATTGGGTACTAAAGCCCTATGTCAATTTTTGTGTACAACGGTAAAAAACAACGACAAGACAACACTTTTTCGATGGATCAACTATGGTTCCCTTGGAACGAGCTGTCAAGTAGGAGCTTTTCTGTCAAGAAGGACCGCGAGGTAAATTTTTCAAAATTGATTTAAAATTCCATTTTAAACTCCTTGTGGTCGTACAAAAGGTCATTGTACTTAGAAAAATAAGCTTTATCGCTGTAAACAATAAAAACAGCAATAAGCTTCATTTTAGGACCACCAGTGGGTTTTTTTTAATTGGGTACTGAAGCTATATGTAAATTTTTATGTACACCGGTAAAAAATACGATCAAAAACCATTTCTGATCACTTTTTTTTTCATTTTAAAGCAAAAAAAGGTGCAGGTGGTTATGTTACACATGACCAGTATGACAAAGAACTTTGCTAGATGATTGTTGAAATTTTCGATTAGAATGTCCGGTTCAAATTTCCCCATGATTCCCTTATAATTACACAAGACAACTCTTTAGTGGTCAATTTCGTGGCCCTGAAACAGGCTGTTTGATTTGAAAAGTTTAAAGACATAATATTAACGTCTTATCGAACTAAGGGGACGGAAATTGCAAGTGGAGCTGAACTGCCAGGGCTTTAATTGGTTAAGAAATGGTTATTCTAAATTTCCAGAAACAGATTCCTGAAGTTTGATACCCATCTTGCCCCAACTCTTATGGTTCGGCAAATGCACCCCCATCGGAACATCCGCGGGGCCTCCGGCCACTCCGGATTGTGGCCACTACTGCCGAAATGTCAAATTTCATGTCCAGTATCAAAATCCATAAAGTTTGATACCCATATTGCCCCAACTCTTATGGTTCGGCAAATGTCCCCCCATCGGAACATCCGCGGGGCCTCCGGCCACTCCGGATTGTGGCCACTACTGCCGAAATGTCAAATTTCATGTGCAGTATCAAAAACCCTACAGTTTGATACCCATATTGCCCCAACTCTTATGGTTCGGCAAATGTCCCCCCATCGGAACATCCGCGGGGCCCTCCGGATTGTGGCCACTACTGCTGAAATGTCAAATTTCATGTTCAGTATCAAAAACCTTAAAGTTTGATACCCATATTGCCCCAACTCTTATGGTTCGGCAAATGTCCCCCCATCGGAACATCCGCGGGGCCTTCGGCCACTCCGTATTGTGGCAACTACTGCCGAAATGTCAAATTTCATATCCAGTATCAAAATCCCTAAAGTTTGATACCCATATTGCCCCAACTCTTATGGTTCCGCAAATGTCCCCTTATCGGAACATCTCCGGGGCCTCCGGCCACTCCAGGTGGTGGCCACTACTGCCAAAATGTCAAATTTCATATCCAGTATCAAAAACCCTACAGTTTGATACCCATATTGCCCCAACTCTTATGGTTCGGCAAATGTCCCCCTATCGGAACATCCCCGGGGCCTCCGGCCACTCCAGGTGGTGGCCACTACTGCCAAAATGTCAAATTTCATATCCAGTATCAAAAACCCTAAAGTTTGATACCCATATTGCCCCAACTCTTATGGTTCCGCAAATGTCCCCCCATCGGAACATCCGCGGGGCCTCCGGCCACTCCAGGTGGTGGCCACTACTGCCAAAATGTCAAATTTCATGTGCAGTATCAAAAACCCTACAGTTTGATACCCATATTGCCCCAACTCTTATGGTTCGGCAAATGTCCCCCCATCGGAACATCCGCGGGGCCTCCGGCCACTCCGGATTATGGCCAATACTGCTGAAATGTCAAATTTCAGTATCAAAAACCTTAAAGTTTGATACCCATATTGCCCCAACTCTTATGGTTCCGCAAATGTCCCCCCATCGGAACATCCCCGGGGCCTCCGGCCACTCCAGGTGGTGGCCACTACTGCCAAAATGTCAAATTTCATGTGCAGTATCAAAAACCCTACAGTTTGATACCCATATTGCCCCAACTCTTATGGTTCGGCAAATGTCCCCCCATCGGAACATCCGCGGGGCCTCCGGCCACTCCAGGTGGTGGCCACTACTGCCAAAATGTCAAATTTCATGTGCAGTATCAAAAACCCTACAGTTTGATACCCATATTGCCCCAACTCTTATGGTTCCGCAAATGTCCCCCCATCGGAACATCCGCGGGGCCCTCCGGATTGTGGCCACTACTGCTGAAATGTCAAATTTCATGTTCAGTATCAAAAACCTTAAAGTTTGATACCCATATTGCCCCAACTCTTATGGTTCGGCAAATGTCCCCCCATCGGAACATCCGCGGGGCCTCCGGCCACTCCAGGTGGTGGCCACTACTGCCAAAATGTCAAATTTCATGTGCAGTATCAAAAACCCTACAGTTTGATACCCATATTGCCCCAACTCTTATGGTTCCGCAAATGTCCCCCCATCGGAACATCCCCGGGGCCTCCGGCCACTCCAGGTGGTGGCCACTACTGCCAAAATGTCAAATTTCATGTGCAGTATCAAAAACCCTACAGTTTGATACCCATATTGCCCCAACTCTTATGGTTCGGCAAATGTCCCCCTATCGGAACATCCCCGGGGCCTCCGGCCACTCCAGGTGGTGGCCACTACTGCCAAAATGTCAAATTTCATATCCAGTATCAAAAACCCTAAAGTTTGATACCCATATTGCCCCAACTCTTATGGTTCCGCAAATGTCCCCCCATCGGAACATCCGCGGGGCCCTCCGGATTGTGGCCACTACTGCTGAAATGTCAAATTTCATGTTCAGTATCAAAAACCTTAAAGTTTGATACCCATATTGCCCCAACTCTTATGGTTCGGCAAATGTCCCCCCATCGGAACATCCGCGGGGCCTCCGGCCACTCCAGGTGGTGGCCACTACTGCCGAAATGTCAAATTTCATGTGCAGTATCAAAAACCCTAAAGTTTGATACCCATATTGCCCCAACTCTTATGGTTCGGCAAATGTCCCCCCATCGGAACATCCGCGGGGCCTCCGGCCACTCCGGATTGTGGCCACTACTGCCGAAATGTCAAATTTCATGTGCAGTATCAAAAACCCTAAAGTTTGATACCCATATTGCCCCAACTCTTATGGTTCCGCAAATGTCCCCCCATCGGAACATCCGCGGGGCCTCCGGCCACTCCAGGTGGTGGCCACTACTGCCGAAATGTCAAATTTCATATCCAGTATCAAAAACCCTAAAGTTTGATACCCATATTGCCCCAACTCTTATGGTTCCGCAAATGTCCCCCCATCGGAACATCCGCGGGGCCCTCCGGATTGTGGCCACTACTGCTGAAATGTCAAATTTCATGTTCAGTATCAAAAACCTTAAAGTTTGATACCCATATTGCCCCAACTCTTATGGTTCCGCAAATGTCCCCCCATCGGAACATCCCCGGGGCCTCCGGCCACTCCAGGTGGTGGCCACTACTGCCGAAATGTCAAATTTCATGTGCAGTATCAAAAACCCTAAAGTTTGATACCCATATTGCCCCAACTCTTATGGTTTGGCAAATGTCCCCCCATCGGAACATCCGCGGGGCCTCCGGCCACTCCGGATTGTGGCCACTACTGCCAAAATGTCAAATTTCATATCCAGTATCAAAAACCCTAAAGTTTGATACCCATATTGCCCCAACTCTTATGGTTCCGCAAATGTCCCCCCATCGGAACATCCCCGGGGCCTCCGGCCACTCCAGGTGGTGGCCACTACTGCCGAAATGTCAAATTTCATGTGCAGTATCAAAAACCCTAAAGTTTGATACCCATATTGCCCCAACTCTTATGGTTCGGCAAATGTCCCCCCATCGGAACATCCGCGGGGCCTCCGGCCACTCCGGATTGTGGCCACTACTGCCAAAATGTCAAATTTCATATCCAGTATCAAAAACCCTAAAGTTTGATACCCATATTGCCCCAACTCTTATGGTTCCGCAAATGTCCCCCCATCGGAACATCCCCGGGGCCTCCGGCCACTCCAGGTGGTGGCCACTACTGCCGAAATGTCAAATTTCATGTGCAGTATCAAAAACCCTAAAGTTTGATACCCATATTGCCCCAACTCTTATGGTTCGGCAAATGTCCCCCCATCGGAACATCCGCGGGGCCTCCGGCCACTCCGGATTGTGGCCACTACTGCCAAAATGTCAAATTTCATGTCCAGTATCAAAAACCCTAAAGTTTGATACCCATATTGCCCCAACTCTTATGGTTCGGGAAAAGTCCCCCTATCGGAACACCCGCCGGGGACTCCGGCCACTCCAAGTGGTGGCCAATTCCAATTCCCGCTCATGCCGGCTGGCATGTCTTGGCGTGTCCATGCCTCCAGGCTATCTGCTCCCGGGCCTCCAAGCCGTCAGCAAACGGGCCACCAGGCCATCTGCTCCTGATGTGTTCTCGTCGACGGCCAGCAATAGACTGAATTTTCGGGACCGACCGAGTCGAGTTTTGTTAATTTAGATCGGGGACGTATGCCCCGCCTTTTTGCACCCATTCTCCTACATCTCCTTATTCGCTTTTTGCCGCGTCGACGATCCGAAAATTATGAGGTAGAGTGGGGGTGATTTTAGATACATCAATCTCACGTCTCTATATTGACTGATTGGGAAACGTTTGTTCAACCAACCAGCGTGCACCAAAAAGAGGGGAAATTTGCCGAGAGGGGAATTCGTCACGTAACGTTTTCGCTTCGCGAAAATTTTGGATTGACACCCCGTATAGAAACCTTAGGACAAAGTTCTTTGTCAAAAAAAATGACAAGACATCATTTTTTCGATGGATCAACTATGGTCCCCTTGGAACGAGCTGTCAAGTAGGAGCTTTTCTGTCAAGAAATTTGGCGTCAATCTCCCGGTCACGACATTCTAGCAGGATTCTAACAGAGTTCTTACAGAGCTGGATATTCTTACAGATTTCTAGCAGAATGGTTCTACCGTTCTAGTAGGATTAGAGCAGAACCAGCTCAGCTAGAATATTTCGTGACTGGGCTGGCTCAGACTCGAACCAAAATTCTCAATGGGATGTATTTTATTTCATGAAATAAAATAATACATGCACCCTCACAAAAAAAAAAATAATCCCAGTCACGACGTTCTAGCAGGATTCTAGCAGAGTTCTCACAGAGTTGGATATTCTTACAGCATTCTATCAGAAATGTTCCACCGTTCTAGCAGGATTCTGGCAGAACCAGCTCTGCTAGAATATTTCGTGACTGGGATTGAGCTTAGTTCGTTTTGCCACTTTTTCTTACAATTTTTTATGTGCGAGTACTAAACCAAAAAAAGGGTTATATGGGTTGAACTGAAGGATTCGTATGAAAAAGTGGGAAAACGAACACAGCAAATCATGATTTCTGGTAAGTGTGTTCCAGATGGCAAAGTACATTGCGCAGAAAGACTCAAAAAAAGCAAAAAAACAAAACAAAGACAGTTCAACCAAAAGAACCATTCTGAGTCACCGGCATTTCATTGAGGAGTGTGATAGAATTTTACGACTGAATGAAGAGCATACACCAGGTATGTAGGCAAATTAGTACGGTCGAAAGGTATAAAAAATAAGGACTATTGCAGAAACGGAACTTACTGCAGAATAGGGTGATACCAACACAATGGAAGCAAACACGGAATTTTGCTTCTCACTATCAAACTGTCACGATGAGCTGAATTTAAACGCATTGCTATTCCTTGCAATTCGAACAACAAATGTAACCCCACCCCAACTGGACAGCATCATCGCACACGGCGGGAACATCAACACCAAGGATGCCAACGATAGAAACAACACCCCACTGCACGTAGCTGCCTGCAAAGGAGTTCCGGATATTGTCCAACTTCTGCTGGATAGAGGAGCAAAGGTTTCGGAAAAGAATTCGGATGAGCAAACCCCGCTGGATGTTGCCCAAGGTTCTGAGGTCGTCGAAATACTCAAGAAACACATTCAAAATGTGCCCAAACAGGAATTACGACCAGCAAGCGATCATTCAGTTGCTGAGCAATCAACCGCTGAAAATAGAACCATCTTCTATCCAAAACGATCCGGTACATCCGGCCTCGGTGGACAGCTGTATGAAACTAAACTGCTAACGTTGATTTTGTTTCGGGCCCTGAATCGCAAAGACATCGCCGAGTTTTATCTGGGATCCAACGTGGATGGCCTGGGGGCACTGGACGATGTAGTTTTTTGGTTCCGGAATATTTACGGGAAAACATGGATGCAGTTTATTCAAGCAAAGCATCGCGATGACCCCGATAAGGACGGAAAGTTGACCTTGGGAGAGATCCTCAAGGAGAAAGGTGACTATAGCATACACAAGTACTTCGATAGCTTCCTGGCAATAAGGCGAAAGTTTGGCTCAAAGAGCAAGGATGACCAGATCTTCAAAGAAGAGTTTCAAAAAGTAGACTGTGATTTTGTGATTTATACCTCAGCGAAAGAGAACTTTGATTGTAAAAAAGGGATAGATACTGAGACAACTGAGTTCAATACAAAAACGGATGATATATTATACTCAACTCATCGCGGTAAAACATTCAAGTTTGAATACAGTCCTCAAAATGTTAAAACATTGGCAACAGTTGCAACTAAGTTACGTATTCAAACATTAGGAAATATTTTGGCTGATTTTGTACTATCTGGCAGAACAGACAATGTTATGTCCGATGATCTGATGAGAACGTATCACGTAGTTTTGGCACAAAAACTATTCAAAATCAGTGAAACAGGACAAATGACATTCAAGACAGATTTCTTTGCATCTAAAGAAAAGTTAGTTGTTATTTTAAGGGAAATAATGTACGATAAAATTTTAGAATATAGAAAGCAAAAATTTGAAGATTCAGATTTACAAAACTTTTTGAAAGTTCTATTAGAGAATCCTAGCGCGGAAAATATAAGCAAACTACTAGGCAATGTGCTCAGGTACGATAACTCGTTAAAAACGCTTACACCAATTAAAAATCGGGTGAAACTAGATGCGTTACAAGAAGCAGCCTTAAAAAATATAATAGTTACACAAGAAACTATACGAAATGCTACAGAAATCGTAGGAAGATCAACATTGGAATGTTTAAAAGTCAAATTTCCGCCTTCTTTTGGAAATCTCGATTTGCCAATAGGGAAAGGTAAACAAGAGCAAAGAATTAAGCATTTAGTACAACGATTCAAGGATTTGTTCCAATTGGCAGCGCAACATGATAACATTGTCAGAATCGATGAAAGTATGATTGGTCCAGGCAAAATATTAAAAAGTGGCGATGTTGGTCTTAATGGGGGTTTTGCCGGTATGGTGGGCAATATCTTGATTCCGGATCAAAACACAAACTTGTTGAAATTTAATGTTGATGGAAGTTCGTTGCAATCAAATGCAAACAGGTTGCTTGAGTTGTTAAAGAGTGAAATTGGGATTGCTTTAGAAAGTTATCGATTAGAAATCAAAATTGATTGTTTTCCACGATTGATGTTGGAAAACGAAGGAGAAGATGAGCAGTTCGTGAAATGCTTTCTAGATAATTTGATGTTTTACACAGATCAAGGAAAGGAAAATGATGTAGAAGCAATTTTGAAAAACGAAATCAAAACTAGGTATAAAATAAGTGACGATCTAGATTGTGAGGCAGTGTTTTTAAAGGTCCATGACAAGGTTCAACATTTGTGGAAACAGCAAAAGAAAGCTCCTTACTTGACCAGGGATTGTGACTATTTTGATGCCGCAGTTGTGCAAGTGCGTGACAATCCGCCTTTAACCAATTTAAGTGCAATTTGCATCAGCCAGATCAATAGATACCAAGTTGAGTTTAACTCAGAAGCAGTTCTATCACTTGTGTCTCATATTGGAGAGGGTGTGACAAATATCGTTTCGAATTTCGTTGAACAAACTTGTATCAAATTGCTTCAACATTTCAATTCAGATTCCCAGTTTTTAATAACTTCACAATATTTGGAACATGCTTTGCCTCATCTTAAAAAGGTTTTTCAGCTTAAAACTGACAGTAACATCTGCAAAACAATTATCCTTGTTGGAGATCAAGAAGCGGTCAATGATATTGAGAAAATGTTGAATGAATTTAAAAATTCAAAAAACAAATGGATCATTGTAACAAACAAAAAGTTATCGAATTGCGTCAACCATTTTAAGGACGAAGGAAGCATTTTTAGCGATCTTACTCCGGAGTCACAAACAAACCTGTTGGGCGAGCGTGAAATATATTTCCAGTGTGCTAAACATAAACTCGGACAATTAATGGAATGCGCTTCATTAGACATCATCGATGCTGAAATGCTTTCCCTACTGATCAGTAAATGCGATCTGATGATAACCGGAGGAGTGGATTTGACTCAATTCGAAAACGTTGCTGAATTTTTGATAGAAAGAAAATTATTGCGAAAAATTGTTAAGATTAGGAAAAATGTCAAAAACACAGGACAAGACGTATGGGTTAAGTCATGTGAAGATTTTGAAAGAAAATGCATTGATAATGAAACGATAAACGTTCATTTAGTAGATTCCAAAATGGGCTGGCAAAAATCACGTGGAAGTCTTAGCCAAGTGCGTGAAAATATTGAATCAACTCACGAGCAGATTGTAACGGATTCATTGGAGTTGTACAGCGAAAGGATTGTCATTGTAGCTGCCGAGCCTGGCATGGGAAAATCCACCTTGATAACAGACCTATCGAAAAGAATAACCCAGCACGATCCACTCTGCTGGGTTGTGCGAATAGATTTGTTTAACTATACAAAAGAGTTCAACAAATGGCTGAAATTGAAAACAATCGATCTACCACTTGCGATAAAGTTTATTTTGATTGTGCAACAAATTATATCGAGTGATGATAAAACTTCATTTACCTTATCGGCAGATGGTACGATTCACCTGAAGGACACTGCTCGAAATAAAATAAGTGGAAAAACATTGTTTGAAATTGAGTTGTTTCTAAGTTTTTACAACAAAGGAAACATTACGCTACTTTTTGATGGTTTTGACGAAATCAGCCCAAACTATAAGGAACCAGTTTTAAAGCTTTTGAAAATTCTTGAAAATAACAAACGTTGGATAACCACACGAAATGACAACAATCATCACGAACTGGAAGACAATTTGGGAACCTTTGCATACACCCTGAAACCATTCAGCAAGCAAGATCAAAAATACTTTTTGAAAAGAAATTGGAGAGACACCCTCAAAGTGAAAAACATAAAAAGACACTTGTTCAACACTTTTGTCGCAAAATTGTTCAAATTATTTTCAAACTCGATTAATAATATGGAAGTCTCTTTCATGGGAATTCCACTGCAGATGCGGATGATTGCGACGATTTTTCAAAGAGATTTCAAATTATTTCTCTTGAGAAAGCACTCAACAAGGAACAACATTGAACGGAAAATTAGCGCAAAATTAGAGTTGGTAGCGCTGTACGAGGAATTTTTCCGAATTAAATTTGAGGAGGTTCTTTTTGGTGACAAACGTCCACACGTGGAAAAAAGTGACCCAAAAATGCTTGACATTATGGAAGAGCAACGTCGATTGATCATCGAAAGACATGAAAAGCTAGCTTTATGTGCACTGTTGGATGATCAAGAGTTGAACGCCTTTTTGGCTGCAAATGAAACTTTTACGTTACTTAGCGATGTCAAATCGGGACGGGAAAAGATCGGTTTGGTTTGCCAGATTTTTAACGGTAAACCACGCTTTGTTCATCAAACATTTGCCGAATATTTCGCAGCTCGTTACCTTTGGAACTCATTCATATCATTGAAGATTGATTTCAAAACATTTATAAAAGAAACTTTTGTTCAAATTCTTACGAAAAGCAATCGACATCAGGTGTGTAGTTTTTTGCAGAAAATAGCACTCAAAGATATCAAACTGCATGAAAATGTGAAGCAGTTGGATAGGAAATTGGGTTGTTTATTGGAGTCGCTCGTGCCTTTCCTTAGCAACTATGCATACACTTACAGAAATGATCCTTTGAATGTTGTAAAAAAGAACCATTTTTATTCGAACATAGATGAGCCGGTATGGCATCAATATGTGGCCAATAGATGTGCTGGGCTTTTGCTAAAAATCGTCGACAAATACACCAAGAGTAATGCGGACTGTGCAGTTAAAGTAATTCGTAGTTTAAACCAAGAACAGCGACTATTGCTCTTTACAACGTCTTGTAGCGAAGGATATTGCTATTTGGTCCGCGCTTTCGTAGGATTACTTGATTCAGCGACGTTGAGAGCGAATCTTCTTAGTAACGGATGGTACTACGATTCATTGCTAACGGCCACTGTGAATGGCCACATGGAAGTAGTAGACATATTAAGAAGTGAGTTCCACTACGACGCAAACACATGGGAAGATCATTTTGGAAGGAGATTGATAAGTCACTTGGTTTCTTGTCATCCGAACATGCAATATTCTTGCATGAAGATTTTTCTTGAAAAAGGTATTATTGATGGAAGTCCTTTTGTTAATAACCAAAGCAAGATAGTAGTATTCCCAATAATAAAGTTACTCTTACAAAATGCACCATCGTATCTGATAAAGCTGTTAGCCCGTAAAACTGATTTTAAAATGTTGAACAACCAGGAATTTCCAGGGTTTTCGCAGGAAGTTATTCACTGCTTGACGCTTTGTTTACTGGCTTATGAAGTCCAACTAATTGACCAGTTTTATTTAAACGGAGCGGATTTTTCCCAATCAATCAATTCATTGATGTCACAATACTGCTATCGGGCAGTTTCAAGGGTCAAGTTGGATCCCGACAACCTACCAATCAGAAGCATATACATGGAGCGTAGAGTTTGGAAAACTTTGTTTCACAAAATTGAACAACTTTTAAAGTGTGGCATTGGATACAACCGAAAAGATTCCATGTATGACGCATCAACCAGGCAATTCGTGGAACAAGCCTATTATATTCACTTGATGCTTACAAAGTTGTGCGAAAGAAATACATTCCATGCCACATTCGACACAATTCTGAAGCTAATCATAATTTGTATGAAACAACACACTTTGACTGGACCAAGCACGCACATTGCAATTTTTAATAACTATATTACTTTAGTTTCATCGGAATTTGAGAGAAAATATCGAATGGTTTTTGGAACAATTCTTTTATTAGTCATATCACCTTACCAGCCTACAAAGAGGATGGTGACTAATGATAGCATAATCTTAAAGTTTCACAACACTATTGAAAAGTATAAGGAAACTTTGAAACAAAAAAACAGTAGCAGCTTTCTTTACATGGAATATGATGCTACTGATAATGAAAAATACGACGTAATAAATTGGATTCAAAAGATTGACGACTTGCGAGCTGAAATGAACTGCACTTTTGAAGAAGCATTATTAAAAGTATCGCAAGAAATGCAGCGTGCAAAAGAAAGACTTAGCACAATGTTGCAAATATCTGGCGCGGAGGAAGTCAAACAAATACAAGTTTACGATACCGAACAAATCGTAGACATTTTGGACTTACAAGAGGTCGAGACATCCGAAGAGATGGAACAACTAATGATGAAGATCGTCGACTGCAACGGAATGTCTCTGTTAACGTTACTGTTGCATATAAACTACAGCTGCAATGATTGCGAGATTTTCCCCAAACTACAAGAGGTCACGACTTTCACCAATAAAGCCCCGCAAATCTACAACTTATGGATGAGCTTAGACCGACGGTACCATCAACTGTTGCAAACCTTCGAAACCAACGACTGCCACGCCGCCGTACGCGAAGTCCTCATCCAGATAGATCCCGACTACCGTCAAGCGTTGATCAACGGCCAAGATCCCGACTACGGTTCTCCGCTGCACTATGCCACAGCCAGCGGAGACCTGGATTTGGTCCGGACACTGCTGGAATTCGGAGCGGATCCCAACTCTGTGCTCGATGAAACTGGACCACTTCCACGACTGAGAATCGAAAGTGATGAGTTGGAGCATTTTAAACATTTCAGACCGCTTCATTTTGCTGCAATGCGAGGTCATGGGGAAATTGGGAAGGTTTTGTTGGAAAACGGAGCCGAACTTGATATCGTAAGTGATTCTGGTATGACGCCAATGGATTAGGCTAGAATACATGGTCATGACGAGATATTAGTTTGACCAATATTTCAAAATAAAATGCCCAAATTGGTCTAGTCAAAGTTAGGTAAATACAGTCAAGACTTCGGATAATCGAATCACGAAAATATTTATTTTTTGTTGTTTTATTTTTGATTCTCGAGCTTACACGTAAAAAAGTCAATTCCCAAAATCGTGAATAATGTTCATGAATTTGAGAACCAGGAAGGAATATATTCACGTTTATAGTGCAAATGCACCATACTCATGAACGCGAATTCCTTCGTGGTTCTCACAACCATGAACATAATTCACGATTGCCGGATTTTTTTTTCTGTGTACCGTAATCTGGGGTGAAACGGGACTACAGTCTGAATAGGGATAGCAGTTTTTAGAGCACTTAGAGCTTTTAAATTTGAAAATGGATGTACACATTTTGCTGGCCTGAGTCTGTTCTAACCGAAACCAACATGAAAAATCAAAATATTGTGCTCCAACATGGTTGAAACTGCTGTCCCAATTCGCCCCACGTGTCCCGATTGCCTCAGTTTACGGTAAGTATAAACCCCTAAGAATTCAGTTTTAAAAAACGATAAAAAGAGTACATGAGCTAACATGAGTATCACATCAATATATGTGTCATTATTTCACCTCAATCGTTCACAAAAAAGTGCAAAGTTGAAATCAACATTTTCTTGTCAAGCTGAGCTGTTAATACCACCAAATCAAGCAAGAATCCTGATTCATCCAAATAAAACCACCCGAAAAAATTGGCCTTTTCCAAGAAAATTGGGAACATGACAATTTTTTGTTGCATGCGAAAGAAATATCCATTCATCTGATCAATTTGAAGTCGACTGAAAATTAAATATTAAAATAACCCAACTCATTGTACCACCCTATCCAAATGTCACATTCCAAAACAAGCGAGTTTGTCTCTTCACTGTCAGTTGGCTAAGCGTATTGCGCATAGCGGTTCAAAACAAAAAAAAAACATTTTAAAAGTGAAAACAAATTTACTCTTTTAGCACTTATTAGTACTGAGTCATCGACTGAATGACAAGAAAAAAGAAAAGAAATTATTTTCAATGTGATTACTGCAAAAACATCCAGAATTTGCAGGTTCATTTAATGCTTTCGAGGTAATTTATGAAGCAAGTTTGTTGTATTTCATGAAAGTGTTAAAATTTCTCTCGAATCGAACAGCAATAACCAGAATGGCCGACCAAGATGAACTGATCCAAAACAGTATGCTTCTCCTCGGTATACGGATGAAAACACTGACTTCGGCTCAACGAGACATCATCATCGAACACGGCGGGAACATCAACACCAAGGATGCCAACGATAGAAACAACACCCCACTTCACGTAGCTGCCTGCAAGGGAGTTCCGGAGATTGTCCAACTTCTGCTGGATAGAGGGGCAAAGGTTTCGGAAAAGAATTCGAATGGGCAAACCCCGCTGGATGTTGCCCAAGGTTCTGAGGTCATCGAAAAACTCAAGAAAAACAACCAAACTGTGCCTCCCCATGAATTACGACCAGCAAGGGATCGATCAGTTGCTCAGCAATCAACCGCTGAAAATAGAACCATCTTCTATCCAAAACGATCCGGAACATCCGGCTTTTGTGGACAGCTGTATGAAACTAAACTGCTAACGTTGATTTTGTTTCGGGCCCTGAAACGCAAAGACATCGTCGAGTTTTATCTGGGATCCAACGTGGACGGCCTGGGGGCACTGGACGATGTGGTTTTTTGGTTCCGGGATATTTACGGGAAAACATGGATGCAGTTTATCCAAGCAAAGCATCGCGATGACCCCGATAAAGACGGAAAGTTGACCTTGGGAGAGATCCTCAAGGAGAAAGGTGACTATAGCATACACAAGTACTTTGATAGCTACCTGGCAATAAGGCGAAAGTTTGGGTCAAAGAGCGAGGATGACCAGATCTTCAGAGAAGAGTTTCAAAAAGTGGACTGTGATTTTGTGATTTATACCTCAGCGAAAGAGAACTTTGATTGTAAAAAAGGGATAGATACTGAGACAACTGAGTTCAATACAAAAACGGGTGATTTATTATATTCAACTCATCGCGGTAAGACATTCAAGTTTGAATACAGTCCGCAACATGTTAAAACATTGGCTGTAGTTGCAACTAAGTTACGTATTCAAACATTAGGAAAGAGATTGGCTAATTTTGTACTATCTGGCAGGACAGCCAATGTTATGTCCGATGATCTGATGAGAACGTATCACGTAGTTTTGGCACAAAAACTATTTAAACACAGCGAAACAGGACAAATGACATTCAAGACAGATTTCTTTGATTCCAAGGAAGAGTTAGTTGTTATTTTGAGGGAGGTAATGTACGATAAAGTTTTAGAATATAGAAAGCAAAAATTTCAAGATTCAGATTTACAAAACATTTTGAAAGTTCTTTTTGAGAATCCTAGCGCGGAAAATATAAGCAAACTACTCGGCAATGTGCTCAAGTACGATAAATCGTCAAACTCGCTTACACCAATTAAAAATCGGGTGAAACTAGATGCGTTACAAGAAGCAGCCTTTAAAAATATAATAGTTACACAAGAAACTATACGAAATGCTACAGACATCGTAGGAAGATCAACATTGGAATCATTAAAAGTCAAATTTCCACCTTTTTTCGGAAATCTAGATTTTCCAATCGGAAAAGGTAAACAAGAGCAAAGAATTAAGCATTTAGTACATCGATTTAAGGATTTGTTTGAATTGGCAGCGCAAAATGACAACATTGTCAGAATCGATGAAAGTATGATTGGTCCTGGTAAAATATTAAACAGTGGCGATGTTGGTCTTAATGGGGGTTTTGCCGGTATGGTGGGCAATATCTTGATTCCGGATCAAAACACAAACTTGTTGAAATTTAATGTTGATGGAAGTTCGTTGCAATCAAATGCAAACAGGTTGCTTGAGTTGTTAAAGAGTGAAATTGGGATTGATTTAGAAAGTTATCGATTAGAAATCAAAGTTGATTGTTTTCCACGATTGACGTTGGAAAATAAAGAAGAGGATGAGCAGTTCGTGAAATGCTTTCTAGATAATTTGATGTTTTACACAGATCAAGGAAAGGAAAATGAAGTAGAAGCAACTTTGAAAAACGAAATCAAAACTAGCTATAAAATAAATGACGATATAGATTGTGAAGCAGTGTTTTTAAAGGTCCATGACAAGGTTCAACATTTGTGGAAACAGCAAAAGAAAGCTCCTTACTTGACCAAGGATTGTGACTATTTTGATGCAGCCGTTGTGCAAGTGCGTGACAATCCGCCTTTAATCAATCTAAGTGCAATTTGCATCAGCCAGATCAATAGATACCAAGTTGAGTTTAACTCAGAAGCAGTTCTATCACTTGTTTCTCGTATTGGAGAGGGTGTGACAAATATCGTTTCGAATTTCGTTGAACAAACTTGTATCAAATTGCTTCAACATTTCAATTCAGATTCGCAGATTTTTATAACTTCACAATATTTGGACCATGCTTTGCCTCATCTTAAAAAGGTTTTTCAGCTTAGAATTGGAAGTAATATCTGCAAAACAATGATCCTTGTTGGGGATCAAGAAGCGGACAATGATATTAAGAAAATGTTGAATGAATTTAAAAATTCAAAAATCAAATGGATTATTGTAACAAACAAAAAGTTATCGAATTGCGTCAATCATTTTAAGGACGAAGTAAGCATTTTTAGCGATCTTACTCCGAAGTCACAAACAAACCTGTTTGGCGAGCGTGATATTTATTTCCAGGGTACTAAAATTAAACTCGGACAGTTAAAGAAATGCGCTTCAGTAGACATCATCGATGTTGGAATACTTTGCAAACTGATCAGTAAACGCGATGTGATGATAACCGGAGGAAAGGATTTGACTCATTTCGTAAACGTTGCTGAATTCTTTATTTTTTTTATTTTTTTATTTTTTGTGGGACGGTGATCCAGCCGCACATCGTTAATGTAGAAACCTCTAAAACAATTTATAATGGTTGGTGTTGGTTACAATCGAAAGGATTCCAAATATGTTGCGTTGTCAACCAAACAGTTAATTGAGCAAATTTATTATATTCACTTACTTCTCGTGAAATTGTGCGAAGGGAATGTCTTCCCTTCCAAATTCGAAACCATGCTGAAACTTATGATTATTTGTATGAAAAGACATCGCTTGTTTGGACCAAGTATTCCTCATCCTCACAACACTGTTTCACCATGTTACGCTAAATTCATCGGAGTTTGCAAGAAATCATCGAATAGTGTTTGGATCATATTCCTCGTTTATGTTGTGTTCTTTTCTGGAAACAAAGCGGCACGTGACTAGTGACAGAATAATACAAATATTTACCAACACTGTCGAAAAGTATAAGGAAGCATTGAAACAAGGTAAATTTCCGCATGAAATATATTCTGATCAAGACATCAACGATTATGATAAAAATGATCTAGTGCATTGGATTTACAAGGTCATTGAGTTTAAAACTAAACAAAATTACACTTTTGATGTTGCATTGCTTCGAGTTTCACAAGAAATGAAACGTTCTTGCGAAAGACTCCACAAAATACTGGAGATGTCTGGTGCAAAAGAAGCCAGAGACATCAAAATCTTCGATACCGACCAAATCCTGAACATTTTGGACTTGCAGGAAGTGGAGACAAACTACGAAATGCAACGTATCATGACGAAGATCATCGACTGCAACGGTATATCGCTAATAGTTACATTTTTGTTTCACCACTGCTTTGACCAAAAGAAATCAGATACTTCCAAGAAACCAAACGAAGATCTAGAAGGCATTTTTAAGGTTGGTTCAAAGCGATTCGTAAAAGATACAATCACTTTTACCGAGCAAACCCCGCAAATCTACAACTTATGGATGAGCTTAGACCGACGGTACCATCAACTGTTGCAAGCTTTCGAAACCAACGACTGCCACGACGCCGTACGCGACGTCCTAACCCAGATTGATCCCGACTACCGTCAAGCGGTGATCAACGGCCAAGATCCCGACTACGGTTCTCCGCTGCACTTTGCCACAGCCAGCGGAGACCTGGAATTGGTCCGGACACTGCTGGAATTCGGAGCGGATCCCAACTCTGTGCTCGATGAAACTGGACCACTTCCACGACTGAGAATCGAAAGTGACGAGTTGGAGCATTTTAAACATTTCAGACCGATTCATTTTGCTGCAATGCGAGGTCATGGGGAAATTGGGAAGGTTTTGTTGGAAAACGGAGCCGAACTTGATATCGTAAATGATTCTGGTATGACGCCAATGAATTAGGCTAGAATACATGGTCATGACGAGATATTAGTTTGACCAATATTTCAAAATAAAATGCCCAAATTGGTCTAGTCAAAGTTAGGTAAATACAGTCCAGACTTCGGATAATCGAATCACGAAAATATTTATTTTTTGTTGTTTTATTTTTGATTCTCGAGCTTACACGTAAAAAAGTCAATTCCCAAAATCGTGAATTATGTTCATGAATTTGAGAACCAGGAAGGAATATATTCACGTTTATAGTGCAAATGCACCATACTCATGAACAAATTACTTCGTGGTTCTCACAATCATGAACATAATTCACGATTGCCGGATTTTTTTTCTGTGTACCGTAATCTGGGGTGAAACGGGACTACAGTCTGAATAGGGATAGCAGTTTTTAGAGCACTTAGAGCTTTTAAATTTGAAAATGGATGTACACATTTTGCTGGCCTGAGTCTGTTCTAACCGAAACCAACATGAAAAATCAAAATATTGTGCTCCAACATGGTTAAAACTGCTGTCCCAATTCGCCCCATGTGTCCCGATTGCCTCAGTTTACGGTAAGTATAAATCCCTAATCGAGGCTTCGGATAATCGAGTCTGAACTGTGTAATGATCGGATTACATTATGAATTCAGTTTTAAAAAACGATAAAATATGAGCTAACATCTTGGCTAACATAAGTATCACATCAATATATGTGTCATTTCACCTCAATCGTTCACAAAAAAGTGCAAAGTTGAAATCAACATTTTCTTGTCAAGCAAGAATCCTGATTCATCCAAATAAAACTACCCCAAAAATTGGCCTTTTCCAAGAAAATTGGGAACATGACAAATTTTTGTTGCATGCGAAAGAAATATCCATTTATCTGATCAATTTGAAGTCGACTGAAAATTAAATATTAAAATAACCCAACTCATTGTACCACCCTATCCAAATGTCACATTCCAAAACAAGCGAGTTTGTCTCTTCACTGTCAGTTGGCTAAGCGTATTGCGCATAGCGGTTCAAAACAAAAAAAAAACATTTTAAAAGTGAAAACAAATTTACTCTTTTAGCACTTATAAGTACTGAGTCATCGATTGAATGACAAGAAAAAAGAAAAGAAATTATTTTCAATGTGATTACTGCAAAAACATCCAAAATTTGCAGGTTCATTTAAAGCTTTCGAGGTAATTTATGAAGCAAGTTTGATGTATTTCATGAAAGTGTTAAAATTTCTCTCAAATCGAACAGCAATAACCGGAATGGCCGACCAAGATGAGCTGATCCAAAACAGTATGCTTCTCCTCGGTATACGGATGAAAACACTGACTTCGACTCAACTAGACATCATCATCGAACACGGCGGGAACATCAACACCAAGGATGCCAACGATAGAAACAACACCCCACTGCACGTAGCTGCCTGCAAGGGAGTTCCGGAGATTGTCCAACTTCTGCTGGATAGAGGAGCAAAGGTTTCGGAAAAGAATTCGACTGGGCAAACCCCGCTGGATGTTGCCCAAGGTTCTGAGGTCGTCGAAATACTCAAGAAACACATTCAAAATGTGCCCAAACAGGAATTACGACCAGCAAGCGATCATTCAGTTGCTGAGCAATCAACCACTGAAAATAAAACTATCTTCTACTCAAAACGATCCGGTACATCCGGCTTTTGTGGACAGCTGTATGAAACTAAACTGCTAACGTTGATTTTGTTTCGGGCCCTGAAACGCAAAGACATCGCCGAGTTTTATCTGGGATCCAACGTGGATGGCCTGGGAGCACTGGACGATGTAGTTTTTTGGTTCCGGGATATTTACGGGAAAACACGGATGCAGTTTATCCAAGCAAAGCATCGCGATGACCCCGATAAGGACGGAAAGTTGACCTTGGGAGAGACCCTCAAGGAGAAAGGTGACTATAGCATACACAAGTACTTCGATAGCTTCCTGGCAATAAGGCGAAAGTTTGGCTCAAAGAGCGAGGATGACCAGATCTTCAGAGAAGAGTTTCAAAAAGTGGACTGTGATTTTGTGATTTATACCTCAGCGAAAGAGAACTTTGATTGTAAAAAAGGGATAGATACTGAGACAACTGAGTTCAATACAAAAACGGATGATATATTATACTCAACTAATCGCGGTAAAACATTCAAGTTTGAATACAGTCCGCAAAATGTTAAAACATTGGCAACAGTTGCAACTAAGTTACGTATTCAAACATTAGGAAATATTTTGGCTGATTTTGTACTATCTGGCAGAACAGACAATGTTATGTCCGATGATCTGATGAGAACGTATCACGTAGTTTTGGCACAAAAACTATTTAAACACAGCGAAACAGGACAAATGACATTCAAGACAGATTTCTTTGCATCTAAAGAAAAGTTAGTTGTTATTTTAAGGGAAATAATGTACGATAAAATTTTAGAATATAGAAAGCAAAAATTTGAAGATTCAGATTTACAAAACTTTTTGAAAGTTCTATTAGAGAATCCTAGCGCGGAAAATATAAGCAAACTACTCGGCAATGTGCTCAGGTACGATAACTCGTTAAAAACGCTTACACCAATTAAAAATCGGGTGAAACTAGATGCGTTACAAGAAGCAGCCTTTAAAAATATAATAGTTACACAAGAAACTATACGAAATGCTACAGACATCGTAGGAAGATCAACATTGGAATCATTAAAAGTCAAATTTCCACCTTCTTTCGGAAATCTAGATTTGCCAATAGGGAAAGGTAATCAAGAGCAAAGAATTAAGCATTTAGTACAACGATTCAAGGTTTTATTCCAATTGGCAGCGCAAAATGATAACATTGTCAGAATCGATGAAAGTATGATTGGTAAAATATTAAACAGTGGCGATGTTGGTCTAAACGGGGGTTTTGCCGGTATGGTGGGCAATATCTTGATTCCGGATCAAAACACAAACTTGTTGAAATTTAATGTTGATGGAAGTTCGTTGCAATCAAATGCAAAAAGGTTGCTTGAGTTGTTAAAGAGTGAAATTGGGATTGCTTTAGAAAGTTATCGATTAGAAATCAAAGTTGATTGTTTTCCACGATTGACATTGGAAAATAAAGAAGAGGATGAGCAGTTCGCGAAATGCTTTCTAGATAATTTGATGTTTTACACAGATCAAGGAAAGGAAAATGAAGTAGAAGCAACTTTGAAAAACGAAATCAAATCTAGCTATAAAATAAGTGACGATCTAGATTGTGAAGCAGTGTTTTTAAAGGTCCATGACAAGGTTCAACATTTGTGGAAACAGCAAAAGAAAGCTCCTTACTTGACCAGGGATTGTGACTATTTTGATGCAGCCGTTGTGCAAGTGCGTGACAATCCGCCTTTAACCAATTTAAGTGCAATTTGCATCAGCCAGATCAATAGATACCAAGTTGAGTTCAAATCAGAAGCAGTTCAATCACTTGTGTCTCATATTGGAGAGGGTGTGACAAATATCGTTTCGAATTTCGTTGAACAAACTTGTATCAAATTGCTTCAACATTTTGATAAGGACTCGCGTCTTTTCATTACATTTCAATATCTGAAAATTGTGCTCCCTCATCTTAAAGAGGTTTTTCAGTTTAAAACTGTCAGTAATATCTGCAAAACGATGATCCTTGTTGGGGATCTAGAAACGGTCAATGATATTGAGAAAATGTTGAATGAATTTAAAAATTCAAAAATCAAATTGATCATTGTAACAAACGCAAGGTTATCAACTTACGTCGACCATCTCATAGACGAAGGAAGCATTTTTAGCGATCTTGTTCCGGATTCTCAAACAAAACTGTTGAAGGAGCGTGAAATATATTTCCAGTGTGCTAAAATTAAACTCGGACAATTAATGGGATGCGCTTCATTAGACATCATCGATGTTGGAATGCTTTCCCAACTGATCAGTAAATGCGATCTGATGATAACCGGAGGAGTGGATTTGACTCAATTCGAAAACGTTGCTGAATTTTTGATAGAAAGAAAATTATTGCGAAAAATGGTTAAGATTAGGAAAGGTGTCAAAAATACAGATCATGACGTATGGGTTAAGTCATGTGAAGATTTTAAGAGAAAATGCATTGATAATGAAACGATAAACGTTCATTTAGTAGATTCCAAAATGAGCTGGCAAAAATCACGTGGAAGTCTTAGCAAAGTACGTGAAAATATTGAATCAACTCACGAGCAGATTGTAACGGATTCATTGGAGTTGTACAGCGAAAGGATTGTCATTGTAGCTGCCGAACCTGGCATGGGAAAATCCACCTTGATAACAGACCTATCGAAAAGAATAACCCAGCACGATCCACTCTGCTGGGTTGTGCGAATAGATTTGTTAAACTATACAAAAGAGTTCAACAAATGGTTGAAATTGAAAATAATCGATCTACCACTTGCAATAAAGTTTATTTTGATTGTGCAACAAATTATATCGAGTGATGAAGAAACTTCATTTACCTTATCGGCAGATGGTACGATTCACCTGAAGAACACCGCTCGAAGTAAAATAAGTGGAAAAACATTGTTTGAAATTGAGTTGTTTCTAAGTTTTTACAACAAAGGAAACATTACGCTACTTTTTGATGGTTTTGACGAAATCAGCCCAAACTATAAGGAACCAATTTTAAAACTATTGAAAATTCTTCAAAACAATGAGAAGAGACTTTGGATAACCACACGAAATGACAACAATCATTACGAACTGGAAGATAATTTAAGTAAATTTGCATACACTATAAAACCGTTCAGCAAGCAAGATCAGAAAAAGTTCTTGCATAAATTCTGGAAAGTCAAACTTAAATTGAAACACATTGACAACCATCGGTTCAGTATTTTTGCCAGCAATTTAATCAAGCTGTTTTCAAATACGATCAACAATACGGAAGCTTCATTCATGGGAATTCCACTGCAAATGCGGATGATCGCAACGATTTTTTTGAACGATTTCAAGAAATTTCTCTTTAAAGAACATGCATTTACCAACAGAATTGAGCGTCAAATAAGTGCCAAGTTAGATCTGGTGGTGCTGTACGAGGAATTTTTCCGCATAAAACTCGAAGAGGTACTGTTCGGCGATAAATCACCCAACATTGACAAGAGTGATCCAAAAATATGCGAATTGATGCAAGAGAAACGTCAATCGATAGCCGAAAAACATGAAAAGCTAGCTTTATGTGCACTGCTGGAGGACCAAGAGTTGAATGCTCTCCAGGTGCTGCCAGGTGAAACTTCTAAGTTCCTAGAAGACTTTATATCGGGCCGAGAAAAGGTCGGTTTTATAAGCCAGGTGGTGAAGGATAAACCACGCTTTGTGCATCAAACATTTGCCGAATATTTTGCGGCACGATACCTTTGGAGTAAATTTAAATCTTCAAAACGCAATTCAGATAGATTCATCCGAGAAGTTTTTGTTCAAATTCTCACAAAAAGCAATCGATACCAGGTGTGTTGCTTTGTGCAGCAAATAGCACTGCAAGATTTTAAAGTTTCTCTCAATTCGAAAGAGTTGGGAAGCAAAATCGGTTGCCTGTTGGTGAATCTCGTACCTCTTGCTAAAAACTATAGTTACATCGTCGAGAGTGACTTTTTGCACAGAGATTATAGCCATCGCTTGAAAGATGGGGCAAATGAATGTGCAAAAACTTTGTTGAAAATTGTTGAAAATTTTATTATCAGTCACAACGAATGTGTGATTAATTCAATGAAAAGTTTAAATATTATGGATTGTTTTTGTTTATTTTCAATTGCTTCTAGCGAGGGTTATTACAATTTAATTCAGAAATTCGTTGGAATTTTTAATCCATCAATATTACAATCTAATCTAGCTCATAACGGGTGGACATTTGATCCATTGCTGAAAGCGGCAACCAATGGGCACGTCAAAATAGTTCATATTCTCCTTAAAGAGTTCTACCATAACGTTTCCACGTGGGTGGACAAAGACGGGAAAACACTGAGGCAACATGTATTCACTGATCACCTTCCGTTCCAGTTTCAGTTTGTGCACATTTTCGCTCAATTGGGTATTATCGATGGCAGTACTTATTTGGCACCTAACACAAAAAATGAGAAATTTCCACTAATTACGTTGCTTTTCGAGCATGCACCTGTGCAATACCTGAAGCTACTAGCGCCAACAACAGATTTTAGACACTTGAATAACTTCAAAATCTTTACAACTACCGATGGAACACAGGACGTAATCCATGGACTGTCCCTGTTTTTATTGGACTATGATGATCAATTGATAAAGGATTGGAAAACTTATGGAGCAGATTTTTCTCAGTCCATAAATTCTTTAATATCACAGTTCACTAATCGTGCTGTAACTGAAATGAAACTTTTTGCAGATGAACAAATGCTAGACAAAATATTCAGAGATTACAAAATTTGGGATACACTGCTTTGCAAAATAAAACAATTTTTAATGGTTGGTGTTGGTTACAATCGACAGGATTTCAAGTATGCGTTGTCAACCAAACAGTTGATTGAGCAAATTTATTATATTCACTTACTTCTCGTGAAATTGTGCGAAGGGAATGACTTCCCTTCCAAATTCGAAACCATGCTGAAACTAATAATTATTTGTATGAAAAAACATCGCTTGTTTGGACCAAGTACTATCCTCACAACACTGTTTCACCATGTTACACTAAATTCATCAGAATTTGTAAGAAATCATCGAATGGTGTTTGGATCATATTCCTCGTTTATGTTGTGTTCTTTTCTAGAAACAAAGCGGCACGTGACTAGTGACAGAATAATACAAATATTTACCAACACTGTCGAAAAGTATAAGGAAGCATTGAAACAAGGTAAATTTCCGCATGAAATATATTCTGATCAAGACATCAACGATTATGATAAAAATGATCTAGTACATTGGATTCACAAGGTCATTGAGTTCAAAACTAAACAAAATTACACTTTTGATGTTGCATTGCTTCGAGTTTCACAAGAAATGAAACGTTCTTGCGAAAGACTCCACAAAATGCTGGAGATGTCTGGTGCAAAAGAAGCCAGAGACATCAAAATCTTCGATACCGACCAAATCCTGAACATTTTGGACTTGCAGGAAGTGGAGATAAACGACGAAATGCAACGTATCATGACGAAGATCATCGACTGCAACGGTATATCGCTAATAGTTACATTTTTGTTTCACCACTGCTTTGACCAAAAGAAATCAGATACTTCCAAGAAACCAAACGATGGTCTAGAAGGCATTTTTAAGGTTGGTTCAAAGCGATTCGTAAAAGATACAATCACTTTTACCGAGCAAGCCCCGAAAATCTACAACTTATGGATGAGCTTAGACCGACAGTACCATCAACTGTTGCAAGCCTTCGAAACCAACGACTGCCACGACGCCGCACGCGACGTCCTCATCCAGATAGATCCCGACTACCGTCAAGCGGTGATCAACGGCCAAGATCCCGACTACGGTTCTCCGCTGCACTTTGCCACAGCCAGCGGAGACCTGGAATTGGTGCGGACACTGCTTGAATTCGGAGCGGATCCCAACTCTAGGCTCGATGAAACTGGGCCACTTCCACGACTGAGAATCGAAAGTGACGAGTTGGAGCATTTTAAACATTTCAGACCGCTTCATTTTGCTGCAATGCGAGGTCATGGGGAAATTGGGAAGGTTTTGTTGGAAAACGGATCCGAACTTAATGTCGTTAGTGATTCCGGCTGGATGCCAGTGGGATTAGCCAAGAAATATGGCCACGAAAAAATAGTTAAACGGTTAGGTGAAAAAACAGGAGGTAAAGTTTCAACTCCGCCATAGTTTTTTTTCTAGTCTGGTATTAGTTTTCTTCTTCCAAAAAGCGATTAGCAATAAATTTAAGGAAAAAAACAATTGTGAATGTTAATTACTAAGTTTTTTTTTATAGTTTATAATATATGTACAAACAACAAATAAGAAAAAAAGAGATTGGAAAAGTGAAACAAAATATAATAATAGCTTTTTTCAAAGTGTTTTTTTTTAATAACAAATCTCCTTTATGTGTTACAGAAACGTAAATCTGAGTTAGTTTTAGTTCTTACTTAAGGGGGGGAAGGGGGGAATATGCACCCCCAGTTTTTCTCGTTATTTTGCATTTCGCTAAAATGGTGTCCTAAGGTGAATTATACTATCCCATTCCCCAGAAATATTTAGGACCTTGGAAAACATGTTATGTTTTCCATTTGGCATAATGCCATTTAGTATAACGTCGTTTGGCATAACGTAATTTGGCATAATGGCACATAATGGTCTAGAAGGCTGATTTTAAATGGGCTTCAAAATCAATAGTTTTGTGACAGATAAATTTTAAAAAGTCAGTTAATTAATGCGGTCAATAAATTTGTTATAATATCTTTTTTCTATATTTTAGTTATAGTTGGTCTTGTATGGGAATATCCGAGAATAATTGAAAGAAATTTAACAAGTTTTATTAAAGGTTTAACAATGAATAAATTGTAAGAAAATGATGTTAGAGGTAGTGCCAACCTCCTTTATCAGATTTACATAAATATTAGCAGTGATATCTTGTTTTTGTAAAGATAGAGTTTTTTTTACCGGTACAGCAAACAAGTTCTTATCTTCCTGGTGGAGCACTGGTGTAACAATCCAAATTTTAAAATTTTGCATAGTTTAGCTCGAACTTTTATATATTCGTTGTTTTATTGGTCCAATCATCAATTGCAGCTAGAGGGTGACGAGCGGGAATTCCCGGGAAAAAAATCCCGGGAAATCGACCATTTTTGGACCTCTCGATTCCCGGGAAATTTGGTCGAGACAAAAAACAACTTTAAATTGTTGTTTTGAGTCCTTATCTATCATATTGCAAAAATCTCGATACTAGGAAATTATATATTAGCTATTTTTTTTATTCACAAAAATCAAATAATTAGTTCATGCAACAAGTTTGTGCAACTTTTCAAAAATGGCTCAGAGCGAATAAAGATGCGTTAGCATTTGAATCTACAATTTTTGAGTCTCAAAAAGCTCAAGAAACGATCTTGTATTTGCAGATTCAGAAAAAAAATCAAAGGTAAGAGAAATTCCACAAAATAATGAGGCTACTTAACGTTTCATTGAATAAGTATGAATTAATTGTAGTTTAAATCATTGAAAATAAACAAATGTATTGCTCTTCTTTTTAAATTATTGGCACTATTGGCATAGTTGAAAAAAATCCCGGGTCCCGGGAAATTGAAAATCTCGAGAATCGTCACTTTCTAATTGCAGCTGGATTAACAATGACAAATGTTTATAATAACTAAAACATGAATTATTAATCTATATGAAACCAAAAAAGGTCAAAATTTCTTTATTTCTCACTCTGTTGCAAAATCACGGAGTAATTACAGTAGTTGTTCGGTAACTGGGCGTTGTTTAACTGGGCGCTCGATAACTGTGCCGTAGCCCAGTTAAAAAGCAGACAAACGTCAAAAAACCAAAACAAACCGAAATCACCGAGGGGATGCAAACATCATGGTCAACAAATAAAAAAAAAACTTTTTTCAAACTTTTATGTAATTTCAAGTCACAATTAAAGAAATATGAACAGTAATCATTGTAAACAAATTTGAGTAACTTTTATTTTTATATTTCATCAAATAAATATTATGCATCGGTAGTCCCCTCGTTATTTTTCGTTCAGCCCAGTTAGC